>NW_012112253.1:2064102-2085867 GCF_000951035.1 Colobus angolensis palliatus
TTTTTTCATATGTCTGTTGGCTGCATAAATGTCTTCTTTTGAGCAGTGTCTGTTCATATCCTTCACCCACTGTTTGATGTTGTCCTTTTTTGTAAATTTAAGTTCTTTGTAGATTCTGGGTATTAGCCCTTTGTCAGATGGACAGATCGCAAACATTTTCTCCCATTCTGTAGGTTGCCTGTTCACTCTGATAGTTTCTTTTGCTGTGCAGAAGCTCTTTAGTTTAATCAGATTCTATTTGTCTATTTTGGCTTTTGTTGCCATTGCTTTTGGTGTTTTAGTCATGAAATCTTTGCCCATGCCTATGTCCTGAATGGTACTGCCTAGATTTTCTTCTACAGTTTTTATGGCTTTAGGTCTTATGTTTAAGTCTTTAATCCATCTTGAGTTAATTTTTGTTTAAGGTGTAAGGAAGGGATCCAGTTTCAGCTTTCAGCATATGGCGAGCTAGTTTTCTCAACACCATTTATTAAATAGGGAATCCTCTCTCCATTGCTTGTTTTTCTTTCTATCTACTGCTGACCAAACACTCCAAAGAGTAGGAAGGCTCTTGAGTTTAAAATTTCCATACCAATTTAAGGAAAAACAGTGAAGGCCTGAAATTTAGTGAGTGCCCTGGTTAAAACCTCCATTTAGGTTAGTTATATCCATGTCTGTTTCTTTGATGAGGTTATTTTACAACACTACAGAGATGGACATTAGTTAACTTACAGAAAATTTGTAGTAGCTGCAAATAATTCTCGTTTGCAGAAATTGTTTCCTATGAAATACCACTGATTGTCACCCTGTGGATACTGACCACTTTTGTTTCTATTTATAAATTTGCTCCTGCATTCTTTAACTATACATGTGTTATATTTTGAGTTCTCCTCTGTTTATGATCTTATTGTTCCCTCATTCATTAATGAATCAAATAAAATCTCTAATATGTTCATTTTATAATTTTACGACAGGAATGTTTATGCCTTCGTTCAAATCTAATCTGCAACTTGGAAGACTTATAATCCCAACTACCTGTTGCACACTTTCATTTGGATATTTTACTAACATTTCTATTTCAACTTAGCCAAGATAGAATTCATTAGCTTTTATTAAACAGGTCTCTCCTTTGGACTTACCAACCTAGTTGACTTTATTCCCTTTATTCTCTCTCTACATTCACATGGAATACCAAATTTTGTATATTATTTCCCTTTCTACTGTCCCTATACTCACTCAAGCCTGCACTATCTTATGTCTAGACTCTTCTTTTTTTCCACTTTTCTCTCTCTCCATTCTATCTGTTCCATAAATTGTTACCAATACAGTTCCCCTCAATACCATTCTGAATTTCTCACCTGTTTTAAATCAATTTATTTTCACATGAAGATTATCAGTTGTGCCTGCAAGGAGAGTTATCTTGCAAACCAGCCTTGGTGGCAGAAATGAGAAACCATGGAGCCCTTAATATGGAGTTCCTGGTGTCAGGCCTTCAGGAAGCCAGATACTCCTGCCTCCTGCCTTTGAGTGCTATCTGTCTAAATCCTTTCAATAAATTCTTTCTTTAATTGCAGCCACTTTAAATGGGTTTCTATCCCTTATAATCAAAGAAGCACAAGGAAGAAAACTGTCAGTGATCCTTTAGGTAACACACTATTAGTCTCTTTATCCAACTCACATATTTCTCAAAATAAGTCTGGCTAGTACCTCCACAACCTAGAATTCATAAAGAGTCTCAAACCTAGAAGTGATGATTAATTACTGCTGTTGGTCAAAGATAACTGATTGAAATAATGGTATCTACCCAACAAAAATCTTTTAAGTCATATGTCCTGTCATTCTACTTATAGAGTACTAGCAACCTTCCCTTTCAAATTCAAGGAAACATTTACAGATTTCTGGGTATACGCTACCACTTGGCTGACGCTGTACATCTGCCTCTCATTTTCTGGTTTATATACTAAGCCTCTTGGTGAAACAAGAGATGGAAAGGATTAAGGGAAGAGTTGAAAAGAGAAAGAAAAAAGAGACTTGAGAAGACAAAACAATACTGTTTAGACTTTTTTCTAAGTATGTTGTTTTCTTTTACATAATAAACTTACAAAAATTTATTTCAAAATGAATTACTAATTAGGCAGGGCAACTCATTTAAAATGGGTTTCTTTTAGCTTATGCTCTTTCATGTTAAATACTCAGCAAGAAATTATATATTTAAAATTTCAGCCACATTTTCCACGGAAATGTTATATGTATAAAATAGTTAAATACAAACTTTTATATATAAAATATAAAAAGTTTTATATATATAAAAACTTGCATGGAAAATAAGCGTGTCTAAAATTTTAAATATATATATGTGATTCTATTTGTTTGGAATGGAATTTGACAATTAAAAGTTGAGTATATGTTAAAAGTTTTTTCAGTTCCTGGTAGGCAGGAGTTAAAAGTGCAGTCCATTTCGGGGTGTGTGTGTGTGTGTATATTTATACAAACATATATAATGTGTGCATATATATATGTGTGTGTGCACATATGCATACTACTATGATCTTTGGCATCTGTTTACAGAGTAAATAAATCAGGATTATCTTCCCAAATATGTTTAAATAAATATTTAAAGCATATGGGCTCTTAAATAAGAACTTATAAATATACCAAGGCACTGGCATTTTCTGGAATCTTGACATATGCCACTAAATTTTGGATAGAAGAGCCTATACTGCTGGAGTATTTGCTAGAGCCCATGCCTGCACTTTTAACTCCTGCCTACCAAGAATTTAACATATGGTCAACTTTATAATTGCCAAATTCCATTCCAAACTAATAGAATCATAGCACTTACAAGTGAAACTATGGAATTGAAAGTACTCAAAAAGTATAAATGCATGGTTTTTAAATGAATGAGGAGTTAACGGATTTAAGTCGATTAAATAAACCCACAAAACATTTGACCACCCACCTTAAACCTCATTGCTGTGACACAGCTGAGCAGTAAATGCTCCATGAATACTGGCTGAGTAGTCAGTAAATCCAGCACAAGTATAAGCAAGTGCTTGTAAAATAAAGAAATCATGGCTTGGGCCAGGCGCGGTGGCTCATGCCTGTAATCCTAGCACTTTGGGAGGCCGAGACGGGAAGATCACTTTAGGTCGGGAGTTTGAAACCAGCATGGCCAACATGGTGAAATCCTGTCTCTACTCAAAATACAAAAAAATTAGCCAGGCATAGTGGCAGACACCTGTAATCCCAGGTACTCAGGAGGATGAGGCAGGAGAATCGCTTGAACCCCAGGAGGTGGAGGTTGCAGTGAGCCGAGATCGTGCCACTGCACTCCAGTCTGGGTGACAGAGCAAGACTCTGTCTCAAGAAAAAAAAAAAGGAAAAAAGAAATCATGTCTCAAGTTTCAAGAAATTTTTTAAATTTCAAGAATATTTTAAAAATGAGAAAAGTTCTCTTTCCTTATTGTAAATAATTATTTCCAATTTTGAAACATATACTATCTATTCTTTCTAGCTACTCTGACAACACATAAAAACAATTTTTTAAAATTGTGAAATAGGAAAGGTATGTACAAGTTTATATAAAATTCAACAAATACTTATAAAGTGAACATTAGTCATTTCAATCAGGTCAAAAAAATAGACCAAGGCCAGAACCCTCCCTATCTCCCTTCATCACATAACCCTCTCCTCCCACCTTTACAGGTAATACCATCCTAACTCTCTGATGACAATTATCTGGATTTTCTTTATAGGTTTACCACATATATACATATCCCTAAAAATATAATTTAGCTATGCCTATTTGTGAATGATATGTAAATGGTACCACACACATGTAAATGGAACCACACACAGTATACTATTCAGTCTTGCCTCTTTCATTAACACTGTTTATGAGATTCCTCCATAGAGTTACATAGAGTTATAGCTGGTTCATTTTCACTAAATATTGTATTACATGGCTTGGGGAAAAAAAAAAAAAAAACTCGTATCCATTCTACAGCAGACAGACATTGGAGAAGCTTCAATCCTTTGAATCTATAAAAACGCTGCTGTGGACATTTCTGTAGACAGTCTACCGCATAATGTGCACACATTTCTCTTGAGTATGTATTCTTAGGAATAGAAGTATTAGTTCATAAAATATGTGGATCTTCGGCTATACTAGATGATGTCAAACTGTCTTTTAAAGTAATTGTATTAATGTGCATTCCTACCTGTGGGATTTAATTTGCAATACCAACCACTAATGAAGTCAAGCACATTTTGTATCTATTGGCCATGTGGATGTTCTCTTTTGCGAGGCACCTATTCATTCAAGTACTTTGCTAAGTTTTCTACTGCCTTTTGATAATTGTTTTATAGTAGTTCCTTTATTTATTTTTATAGTAACTATTTTATAAGTAGTCAATGTAAGCCCTTGGCTAATTTTATACATTGTAAAAATATTTTCCCATTATGTGGCATTAAAAGAAAAACAAAACACGCTCATTTTTGGATGAAGAGTTCTTAAACAGAGTCAAATTTATCAGTTTTTTTCCTTTCCAGTTATCCATATGATAGTGATTTTTATGTCTGATATAAGAAATCCTTTCCAAAATAATGAGGATATTCTCCTATATCATCCTGTAAATAGCTTTACAATTTTGCCTTACGTCTATAAGCATCCTGGAGGTAATTTTGTATAAAATCTGATGTAAGTCCAATTTCATGAGTTTTCCATACGGATATCCAATTGTCCCTACACCACTGCTTAAGGAGTTTGTTCTGCCACTTCTATCATATATTAAGTATCAATATATGCATGGTTCTGTTTCTGAGCTATTATTCCATTGGTATGTTTGGCATTTGGTATTTGTGTTACTGCCACTGTAATGTTCATTCTTATAGCTTTAAAATTAGTCTCAATATATTGTACTGCAAACCCTCTCACCTTGTTCTTCCTCAGTGTCTTCTGTTCTATTTTCGCTGTGAACTTTAGAATCAGTTGTTGAAATTCTTTCAAAAAGAATTTCTTGGGAGTCTGATTGATATTTCATCAACTCTACAGAGATTATCTTATATGGCAAAGATATATATAATTTGAGACTTCTGATCCATGAATATGGTATAACTCTATATTCCTAGGATACATTCAACTTAGTCATAATATATTATCTCTTCTACATATTACTGGATTTAATCTCTGTATAAGTAATGCTGGATGCTTTGATAAATCCATAAATCTCAGTGGCTTAACACAATGAAAGTTTATCTCATTCATACAAAACCCAAGAAGGATGTTTCTTATTCTCAGTGAGCCCTGTGTGAGAGCCCCTGTGTCAGAGTCCAAAGACATTTATTTTATGGTTCCACATATAGCACCACAGGGTTCCCATTCTTAGCACATGGTATGCCCAACAGGGAAGAAAGAGTATCAAGATTATGTAGGAAGTATCGGCCGGGCGCGGTGGCTCAAGCCTGTAATCCCAGCACTTTGGGAGGCCGAGACGGGCGGATCACGAGGTCAGGAGATCGAGACCATCCTGGCTAACACGGTGAAACCCCGTCTCTACTAAAAATACAAAAACTAGCCGGGCGAGGTGGCGGGCGCCTGTAGTCCCAGCTACTCGGGAGGCTGAGGCAGGAGAATGGCGTAAACCCGGGAGGCGGAGCTTGCAGTGAGCTGAGATCAGGCCACTGCACTCTAGTTCAGTCGACAGAGCGAGACTCTGCCTCAAAAAAAAAAAAAAAAAAGATTATGTAGGAAGTATCTTACTGGTCATGCCTGGAAGCAGCCTGCATCATTTTCACTCACATCTCCTTGGCCAGAGGTCAGTCACATGGCCACTCCTAACCACAGGGAAGGCTAATACAGAGTCCAGTTTTATGCCTGAACAGTAGAGAAAACGGGTCATTCTGAAAATAAAAATGTCTCCCAGGCGGAGGTCGGGGAGAGCCGAGATCATGCCATTGCACTCCAGCCTGGGCAACGAGCGAAACTCTGTCTCCAAAAAAAAAAAAAAAGTCTCCCATAAAAGAGATATGAACACAAAGTAGACGACTAACATTCTGCTAAAGACTTTCACATTTATGTTCAGTGAGACTGGCTTCTGATTATTATCTTTGCAACTCTCCTAGTTGGTTTTGCTATCAAGGTTAGGCTAACTTTAGATAATGAGGAAAGGAAAGCTCTTTGTTTTTACTATTCTTTGGAAGGGTTTGTGAAATACTGGAATTATTTCCTTCTTAAAAATTTGCTAGTATTTGCTTATGAAGCCATCTGGACTTGTAGTTTTGTGGAAAACTTGACAAGATTATTCAATTTGTCTATTTTTTCTTCATTACATTTGTTAAATTATATTTTTCTTGAAATCCGTCCAATGAATCAAAGTTTTGAGGCATAGGGGATTCTGAGATTATATATGCTCAAAAAAGTATGTTAACATCACCACTGAACAGAAAACTAAATGGTACTTTTGTGATCCTCTAGTTCATCTCCTACCCTTATAGATACCCTTATAGAGGAGAATATTAAAGTTAAAAGCAATCCAGAGATCCAAGTACTCTTCCCCCACCTCACCTCAACATATAGCTGTTAAGTGACAGAACTGGGACTAGAATCTAAGTCTAGTGCTCTTTCCAATATGCTATGCTCATTTGTTAAATGGACTGCATCCATCAGTCAGCAAATCAAAGGGAGAACAGATAAGAGAGCTGTAATTAGGAACAACTTCAACCCCCGAGAAGAGATAATGTTCACTGTGTATGTGGTGGTTGTAGGCACTGTCTTCATATTCCTCTCCAGTTCCTCCATGATCTTATTATCCCTATCTTCCTCAGTGAGAAGTGTGTGGTGTTCAGGCCATGGCTTCTCTGAATTCTAAGATCTTACCCAGTTCTAAGATACTCCTAGGTCTGATGGTAAAAATCCCAACAAATGGTAGTAAGATTCCCTACCTGCCCCGCCCCCTAATTCCAACAGTTTTGAGGGACTGTCTCCCAGGAGCTCGATACTGAGCAGCCAGGTAGTTTCAGCTTGTCATCAGAAAGAATGTAACTCTGTTTAGATCTCCACACATAAACGTATACTAAGACAGAGCTGATTCTCAGTGCACCGCAAAGACAAGAAAGTCTATCTTCTTTAAAAGTCCTGGAGCTTGGTTCTTCATTATCCCTTTTTGTTTACTGAATAAATACCTTAATTTGCCTGTTTCTTTCATTCAACAAAATTCATTGAAAGCACCCTACTAGATGCTGCCATTTACTCATAAACTAGACGCAGATCGTTAGAGGTCATCTGGTCATTCCATGAAGACTGCTTTCTTACCATGGCAGCCTGACTTGGTCTTGGTCCTTTCTCCCAAAGCAGTAGATGATTTGATTGTAACACTGATATACAGGTGTTATGCCTTCCCTCTTGAAATTTTCTCTGGGTACAGAGCTCTAGGTTGCACTCTACTCCCTTCCTGAACAGTACACTTAGGATATCATTTTATTGACTCCAGATTTCATTTGTTACTTGGAAATAGCACTCCTTTGAGGATAGTCTCTTAAAGTCTTTCTTGTCTTTGTTTTCTGCACAGTTTCACTATATATATATATTTATTTATTTATTTTACATTTACTCTACATGGGATTTGAATTTCTTAAATCTAAGGATGGTGGGCTTTCATCAATCCTAGAAAACTGTGGATCATCAATCCTAGAAAACAATCTCATCAAATATTGCCTCTACCCGATTCTCTGTTTCCTTTTCCTAGAATACCAATCAAGCATAGGCTAGAACTTCTAAAAATGATCCTCCTTTTCTTTAAACCTTTCTTGATATTTTCTACCTTTTAATATTTGCATTGAATTCTAGATAATTTCTTCTATCTTCAGTTCACAAATTCTCTGTGCGGTTATGGAAAATCTACTTCCACCATGTCTACTGCACACATTAGTTTTGGTTATTATATTTTTTCACATCTTGAAGTATTTCATTCAACTCTGCTATGTCAATCCCTTTATAACTTCCTGTTTCCTACAGATATTTTCAAGCTTATTTCTTAAAACACAGAAAGTGAAACTGTTCTATAATCTACATATAACAATGTCATCTGAAATATATAAGAGCTATTTTCTGCTGTATCCTGCTGTGTTTTCCTTACTGTGCCTTATTTTCTTGTATGCTTTGTATGATGTCCAATAGTTGTGAAACGTTGTTTGAAAGAGATTTCCGATGCACAGAATAAGGTGACTTTCTTCAAAAGGGATATAAATTTGCTTCCCCCAGCTAACAGGGCACTAGTTTTCTTGAATGTCTTGTATTACATGACTTGGGACTACGATTCCACACAATGCTGGTAACTTGGTTTACAATCTGTCAGATATGTTCTTTTACTCTTTTCTTGTTCTCTTCTTTCCCCTATCTGCTCAGTACTAAATATCTCTCCTTGCAATCCTTTGGGAGCAGGAGAAGGCAGTGGATTTCCTCTTTTCTTAAAGCCCCAGTTTAAAGGGGTTTGGGGGGTATCTGTTAGGCTCATAAACCTAGAAGTGATCATTTTCCCCTTGATTCTGAATCTATCAGAACCCGAATCTCAGTTTTACAAACTGTTTTATCCAGACGGGCAAATGATTCAGGGTGGCCAGAGCTTTAAATATTTCTTTACCTTTATGTTCTTACCTTCTCTTCAATTTTGGCCTGGCATATTCCTTGAGCTCTTTGATAATGTAAAAAAGTTTTTTTGTTTTGGTTTTACAGTTTATCTAGTTTTTAGATGTCTTCAGCAGAAGAGTTGATCCAGATAACCTAGCCCAACAATATCAAAATTAAAAACAAATCAACCATTTTCTAATAATATCCATAAAGTTATTGGTTTTTGTTGATGCTTTTGCTATTTTTTTTTTTTTTTTTTAAGTTAGATGTAGGACAGGGTTTGGTAGTTCCTCAAAAAGTTAAACATAGAACTTACTACACAATCCAAGAAATTCTACTACTAACTAGATACCCAAGAGAAGTGAAAACTTATACCCATACCAAAACTTGTACACAAACTTCATAGTAGCAAATGGAATACTATTTGGTCACAGAATGAAGTACTGATACAGCTACCATACGGATGAACCTTGAAAACATTATGCTAAGCGAGAAAGCTGGACAAAAGACCACATATTGTATGACTCCATCTATATCAAATTCCCAGAATAGGTAAATCCATAGACACAGAAAGTACATTAGTTGTTGCCAGGATGTAGGGGAAGGAGGAGTTGGTAAGTGACTGCTAATGGGTACTGGGTTTCTTTTTGGGTTGATAAAAATGTTCTGGAATTAGATAGCGTTCATGGTTGCACCAACTTGGGAATGTACTAGGAACCACTGAACTGCATAATTTACACTGGTGAATTTTATGGTATACGAATTACATCTCATTTAAAAGAAGAGAAAAAAAGTTAATCTCAGGTATGTCTACCATATTTCAATAAGTAATTAAAATATGCATTCAATTTCACATGATAGTGAAGGATGTCTGGAGCAATTACTTATATATAAAGACACAAGGTAATGTGACAGTACTACTACAGTGTATTAACCTGATGAATTAGGTTACTGAAAGTTCTGGGAATGTATACTAAGATCATGAAGTTATCACACTGGAAATCCTATCATATTGTCCTAAGATGCATTAGTCCATTCTAATTAAAGTGTTGTCAGCATTTCTATTCAAGTAATTTTGTGTATTTACAGGACCCACCATAGTGGCCACTAGCTACATTAAGATGCCTTACGAGCATTTCAAGCTCTCTCTCCAATTATCATTTATGTTCATGTGCAGAATACAAAGCTGCATAGGTTTTGCCGTTTACGAGATTATCCAAGACTGCATACACTGCAACAGAGCAGAGGCCTCTATACTTATCTTTTTAAGTATGTTTACTTCTCTAAAGGTTGCAAGTAATATACATTAGATGTGGAGGATGGGGAGATAAGGAAATAAAGTTATCATTTCCAGTGTTACAGAGTAAAAAGAATCACGTCCTACACATTGAGTGTTTCTTCCACTTAAATATATTTTATGTTTTTGTCCCTACTAGATTTTGTAATATTTGATGAAGTTTTAATTGAGTATCATAAATACTCTTCATTTATGATTACGTGAATGCTGAAGTACACAACACTACCTTTAGTTCCATTTTATAGGTCATTATTAAGCTGTGTGCTGAATCTTTACTGAGCACTGTGAAAAATACTAATGTTCCTTAGCAAAGTCTTTGCCTCAAAGATCTACAGTCTTTCTTGCTCTCTATGGACGCAGCTTCCTCATCACTTAAATGAAGTAGAGCCAGATCAGAGTTTCCCAACTGTTTTATAACACACAAACCACTTTTCACAGCATTATTAGGTCAATTCTCTCTATATATAATAATATATAATATATATTTTATAAATTACGCACTCAAATTTTCTATAAATCAGTTTTTTAAAAGCATGATGTGTCAATATATTATATTCCTTAGAACACGGCCTAACTCCCCACTTTAATCTCCTCTCTCTATTCAAACCAAATGGAATTGCATTCCTCTTTCTATAATTCTCAACATTGCTAAAAACCTATCATAAGTAATAGGTGAGATAATTCAATTTATTTTTAAAAGCTACACACTTCTTTTAAAATACTGCTAATCTGCTGCCAGATTAATTTCTGTAACAATGATTTATCTGACTATTTACAACTTTTAAACACCCCTCTAAAGGCTGCCCAATGCCCATAGGACAAATACTAAATACCACAGCTGGGTATTCAAGACCATCTATCAACTATATTCAATTTGTCTCCTCCTTACCTTTGATTGCTCCCCTATGCAAAGCCTCTATTGCCTAAACATTTTGTATATGATGTAAGGTAAATACTGAGGCTTATTTATTTATTTTTTTCTATATGGATATCCAGGTTTTCCAGCACCATTTATTGAAAAGACTGTCCTTTTCTCATTGGTTTACCTTGGCTCTTTTGCCAAAAATTAATTAACCATGTATATGTGGGTACATTTCTGAGCTCTCTATTCTGTTCTATTGAACTACATGCCTATCCCTAATTGAACTACATGCCTATCCCTATGTAAACATCACACTGTCTGAATTACTTCAGTTTTGCAGTAAATTCCAGGGGTGTAACATCTGGCTAGAATAAGCCAATCAGGACATTCTATCCTTTCTCTACCACTGTGTTTAGTGTTTTCAGAGTGGGAGATGGAGAGGCAAGTGATTTAAACAGTACAATTAGAATTAATTTTAGAACATCTGGTGCGGATTCTGGGACACAACTGATCTCTGATACTTTGGATTGATGCTGAAGAATATAGTAACCAATACCCACATGTGGTTAAATTAAAAATTTAAAAAGATTAAAAACTCAGGTTTTTCAGTTGCACTACACACTCAATAACCACACATAGTTAATGCCTACTATATTGGACAGCACAAATATGGAACATTTCCATCATCATGAATTCTATCATATAGTGCTGCTTTAGATGATGCTGTGTTCAGATATAAGGCCTAGAGCGGCCACTGCTATTTTATCAACATGAAAAAGCCAGTGTGAAGACAATGATGCATGGGCAAAGGCAGAGACCTGGAGCCCGCTTGAACACAGCCTAACCTCTACCATGCTGCTGGAATTTTTGTTACGTGACATAACCAATACCCCTATTTTTATTTATTTATTTATTTATTTATTTGACGGAGTCTCACTCTGTCGCCCAATACCCCTATTTTTAAGACCAGTTTCAGTGAGGTCTTCTGTTACCTGCATCTGGACGCAACCTAACTACTATGGTATAGTTTTCAAAATGCTTTCACATATATTATTTTAACTGATTACTAAAACTCAGTAAGATTTAAAAATTTAACGCTGTTCTCTCTGCCCTATTAAACATTGAGCTTAGTAACCCAGCACACTAATCATTCAATAAACAAATAATAGAGCAAATATATGATAGAATACTATATACAGATAGTTACTTTACTAATAAGTGACATATTAAGTAGGATCTGAGAGTCTAATATCAAATAACTTTCACAAAGTATCTAAAATGTTATTTTATACTGTCCTACAGAATATAACTGATAGGTTTTTAATAGAACAAAGTAACAAACCATTTTTAAAAACTTTATAAATGTGGAAAACTACAATAAAAATATTTTAATTATATAACAGTATGGGATAATCCTATATGAACATGGGTGGCAGAAAAAAAGCAAGCTAATGTCTTTAATTCCTCTACAAATACTAGTTGCTATTTCTACGTTCTTTTTTCAGAGCATATTTTTAAGGTTTTCGAGGTAGATTCTGGAAATAACACTTAATCCCAGAAATTACCACAAAATAAACCACTTAATTGAAAAGACAATTTATATAAAAACAAAGCATGATAGAAAAATAATCCCCACTGAATTACAAGAGATAAAGTCCAACATGCATAATAAAGTTTTGGTTTATTCTAGAAGGATTAAGCACGTAGTGCCTATTTACCAAGTTTTAAAAATCACTGACATTTTAAAATCAATATGGAAGGTTTATCTTCTCATGTTTTACTGCTAATGAATTAAAATGAGAACTACAAGAAACATTATTTGAGGAAAAAACCATAATCCCATATAAATTACCTAAACATACAATGATATTCTTTATAAAAATATCCTTAGCGTACACAATCAGTGAAACACGTCAGAAATTTGAAAATCAACCAACTAAACAAAAACCTAGAAAATTATAAGGTATGTCTCATTTTCCAAAATACAGTTCATACTATCATTTGGATTTTTTTTACCAGTACAGCACTGATGGCATAATTATAAATTAAAAAGTTGAGTTATGACTAATCTATGCAAGAAGACATCTTTCTGTAGAATCTAGAGCCCTACTCTCTCTCTGAGAAGAGCCACAAAAATAACTTCAAAATAAATATGAAAACTATACAGCTGTCTCTTTAATTTTAAATTACGTGTTTGAAATGCCAAGTTTCACAAAACTGTATGTCTGCATTAGCCATCTATATACAAGAGAACTGAAAGATCATTTAGACTATATACATCTTACTTTACAGACTGACACAGAACATTGAGAAACACGGGAAGCACCTAGTATCTTCTGCCCTAAATGAGCTTCTGGCTCGAATAGCAGTATAATATCTTATCTTATAATATTTATATGCTTAATGATTACTATTTGATGAGAAACATAAAAATCTTGGCATTCTAAGGGTCTTAAATTGATATTGAAGTGTATCTAACAAAAGGACTTCTGCCATAAGATAATAAAATAGCCAGCATATCATCTTATTAGGAAAAATGCAGCAATAGGGCCAGTTACTACTATATTCCCAGTGTTTAGCAAAATGCCTGGTACACAGTATGATAAACATCACTACAATAAATTTAAAATGTAGAACTATTACATTCAATATTTTTACCTCTCTTCTCTTCCTTTTTCTTCAACTCCCTTCAAAAAATTACCATACAGTTCTAACACAACTTACTGCTTGGGAAATACAAGGAGAACCCTAAGCAGCTATTTTATTCAGCTCTTTCAGTGGCTATTCAAACCTGCAGGATAAAGTGAAGGGCCTTATACAGCTCATGAGGACCTAGTTTACTTCTCAGGTCTTTAGTTATTCCACTCTTCACACTATACTACAGTGACACTTGGCTGATTTCAACTTCATACACTAACTGCTATGTCTCATTTCCTAATTTCCACATAAGCTGCCCCTCTGACTTACAGCATCTTTGTTTTCCATTTAGCATATCCTTTAAAGCAAGGGTCCCTAACCCCCGGGGCCACAGACCCTGTTAGGAACCAGGCTGCACAGCAGGAAGTAAGTGGTGGGCAAGTAAACATTACTGCCTGAGCTCTGCCTCCTATCACATCAGCAGTAGCATTAGATTCTCATAAGAGCATGAAACCTATTGTGAACTGCGCGAGCAAGGGATCTAGGTTGTGCATTCCTTATGAGAATCAAATGCCTGATGATTTGAGGTAGAACAGTTTCATCTCAAAACCATCTCCCTGTCCACATTCCTCCCACTCCCTGTCCACATTCCTCCCACCCCCAACCCCCATCCCTGGTGCCAACAAGGTTGAGGACTGCTGCTTTAAAGAACTCTGGTGATAGGATCACCTCTAGAGCAACTTTTCTCTGACCACTCTCCATCCTCTTTATCTCCTCTTCTCATTGGTCAAAAATTTGACCAAAGCATCACATATCTTCTGGAGAAAAAGGAACACTTTAACTGATAGTAAGTACTATTAATAAAATATTCAATCCCTGACACATATGACATAAAAAGAACATATAGATAGGTATTGATCAAGAATCACAAGAAATGTATTACAGAAAGGTGAGTTATATATACAGGTGATATCTATCATCCTTCCCCCCCCAACATGAACTTTCATTTGTTTATCAATGATATCAACCTGTAATGGAGAAATATATGAACCTCAAGAAAAACCACACTTAAGAGACACGTAGTCCCTTATAAAAAGCACATAAACAGAAACCAATAATTGTAAGATAATATTCAAATACACAGCAAAATAAAAGTAGTAAAATTGAAATTACAAGAGCTATGGCGACTGCTGTGTGAGGTGATGGTGCAGTGACATGTGGAAAGCGGAGGAGAGCCATGGGGATTGTGTGCCTCACCCTGTGAATCATCATCCTGCTGCTTCAGGCTCTGTTAGGAATAAAGAGCAGAGCAAGGGACTGGGGGTGGAGGAAAGCTTTGTCTTGTCTTCAGATGTCTCACTATGTTTTCCCTTTCCCTGATGCTCCACTGCAGCCCTGTAAAACATTAGGCAAGCCTCTTAAATACTCCCTGTCTGTTCCATTCCTCATCTGTAACATGGGGAGAAAAGACGACTGGCTCACAAAGCTTCTTTGAGAATATCATGATACCGTCAGAAAATCCAAGCATAATCATGTTTCTACTTTTGTACAGTCAGCACTAGATGATCTTAGCAGATAAGTCATTTAACTTTCTTTTCTGTTCATCTGAGGAGCCAGATTCCATCTCTGACTCATCCCCACCACACGTCTCAAAGAAGCACCCCTCAAAGAAACTACACTCACACAAGCTCTTATATGTAGAACTGAACTGAAATGTAACCCATTAGAAATGTATTCCTTAGGTGCAAGGCACACCAATACTACATAATAGTTTGAATTACTTTTTAAAGGGTTTTAAAAATTACAGTTTGTGCTTGCTCACTGTTTGAAATTATTTCAGGGGATATTCTTGAGGATAAAAATGTTTAAAAAGCTAGATAGCCACTCCCAAGAAACTGTTAACCTGAAACTTTTAGTCTATAACTGCACTTTAAGGCAAGTTAATTCAAACTAATTCATGACTGCTTAGGCTTCATCTCAAAAGCTGCAGATTCAGTAGGTCTAAGGTGGGACCAAGAACTTGCATTCCTAGGAAGTCTCTGGGGATGCTGATGCTGCTGGTCAGGGTACTACACATTTTGAGGACCAGTGATTTTAAATAACGTACTCTCAAGTACGATCACTTTCACTACCATCTGCTTTTACTTTCTAATTGATAGATGGATCTTATACTGATTCCCTATCTTCCTTTCTTTTAGATGTTACTTCCAAATTCTTTTGTAACTTGAAAATAGGCAGGGATTTTTAAGACTCAAATAAACAGATTTTCTCTTTCTTCAGAATACAAATTATCAACATCTGACTTAATTTATCAATGCTTCCATTGCCTCAACGTGAAATAAGGGCAACAATAAGGATTCAATAAGATAATTCAAAGAAAGTCTTTACTAGACCATGTTAACTGCTTAATAATATCTATTATTCTTACTGCTATTATCCTCACTAATTTTCTGTTCATTAGTGAAAAAAAACTTATTCATGATTGCTATGTATTATACATTATTGGTATATGTATAAAATCTTATCTATTTATGGTAAAACGTTCCAGAGCTCCACTGGATACAGTAAACTAGGGAGCAAGGGGAAAGGTTAATGTCACAGACCTGGGTTCTCATCCTGGTTCTGCCACTAAATTGCTACATGACTCTAGGCAACTCATTTTAATGTGCATCCCAATTTTTGCTTCTGAAAAAGCTTACCTTGGGTATGAAGATTAAATGAGATCATGTGAGAAGAATTTTTTTTTAAGTACTGTAGTATTCCTGTGATGAAAAACTCCTCTCTTTGGGAATAGTGCACAAGATATTAACAAGAGAGATAAATGGCCATGACCCTTTTATTTACATCCTTAAATGACAGCACAATAATCTGAATTGTCACACAAATGATTTCAGAATGTTGCCCAGTCATGGCTATTTTTAAAAAATTGTAAGCAGAAATATTTAGTATTTTCAATATTTCTGCCAAATGACAGGAAAAAACATGGATACAAAAGTCATCTCAAGTGTTTTTTAGGTAGCATCTGCTAAAATCCTCATTTGTTGCCTTTTAGTATAATTGTTCTTTTGATGCAGAATCCCAAAGCCTCTATTGGCTCTAGGCTTTTATTTAGTATAAATTCTAATTACACACATACACATGTGTATGAACAATGGCAACTGCTTGTGTTGGTAATTTCCATCTGTAGTTTCCTATACTCTAGGACATATCTAATATTCCTGTAAAATTATATAATATAGTTTATAATTTTTAATCTTAATTTTACTGAAAAGAAAACTGAGGAGTTTTAACATTTTTTTCATGCATTTAAATTAAACTACTACATTTTATAGGACCAAACAAAAGTCTGTCACCTATTTTTATATCAATGCTTAATAACTTGAAAAGATAAAATGTATGTCTTTGACAACATTCTTTGTGGAATGTCACCTAATGAAATATGGGAAATACAGTTATAAAACTCATGTTTTGTAAGAAATATACTACTGAAAAGCAGGGTAGAAACATTTTAAAGTCAGATGTATTTTAAACACAGCAATATTCTTCATTTCAAAGAAACTGAGTTATGAAGTCTCTCATGAATCTCACCCTAATGGCAATCTCTTAATTTACTAATGTATAAGTTTGCTTTTTCACATATTCAGCTTTCTTAATGTAGGAGATATATACATCCTCAAGACACTGCAGACCTTAATTTAAAATACCTAAATGCAATTTAAAATACGTAAGTACAAATTAAAAAAATAAAGCTGCATAGAAATAATTTTTAAAATTTTATCAACTCTAACCAAAGTTTTAAAAAATTGATTAAAATTTTAAATTTAAGAACTAGTTTAAAAGCACAATTAATATAAAATGAGACAGAACAAAGATAGATGGATTTAAGTTTACAAATAAAACTGAAACAGAAAAATAAGAGCACCATGTCTACCTGTTTATAATCAACAATATTCAAATACCAACTACTTTTAATACATTATATTAATTTTATAGTACTGCCACAAAACACACTTTAACTCTCCAGACCTAATACATGTGCATCCTTGTACTACAGACTACACAGGTGTGGTTAACAGCATATCTTCACAGTACATCCTCAAAGGGCTTCTATATTGGATACAATAGAAAAGGAATATATCCAATGAAGATGCCACATTAATCTACTCAAGACTTTGTCAAAGCATATTTCAGTAATATAGGGAAAGTAAAATCCTGCTGATTTTCAAGACTAACATAGATGCAAATGGAAATATGTGGAGTCAGGTTATAGGCCTTACGAAAGCTGTTGTTTTCAGAGTTTGTGTCATCGTTGGTCATATAATGACACACTCAAGTATATTGGTCATATACGTTAGAAAACACTCTAAAGTAGATCACTTATAACTGTTTATGCCTCTATTTTCTCCTGATGTTTTCAACCACATGAGATGGTTAAGGAGTCCAGAACCTTATCACCAACTTGTTCAAAGTTTTTATAAATATACATAAAACCTTCTGTTGGTAAAAGTATATCTCAATGGTTTATAAAAATATGGGTAGGAAGAATAATCTTCTGGCTTGAATTAGGAATCTCTAAATAAGATCAACTTGCAAAAGCACATAGAAGCCCCTCAAATATTTGTCAAATGAGTAAATGGGCATCAAAAAGCCTGCTTCCCATTAATACAACTGCCTGAAAGGAAACTGTGAAAAAGGAAAAAATGGTATTCCAAAAACATCCTTAAACAAGATACTTGTAAAGCGCTTTGTAAAAACTATGGCCCATAGGGAGCTCTATGTAAGTAACTTCATTACTGTTATCCTGTAAACTTAATTTGGACCACAGCAAACTGTATAGATGCATCGGCCTAAGCCATTACACCACTGGCAAAAAGAACTCATATGTGAATTGCACTACTAGTGAGGACGTAGGTTGCATCTTCTTTATATGTGAAAAAAGGCCTATCTTACAAGTTTACCAACCACTCTCATAAAAGTTGACTCAGTAAGACGTTAATAAGAAGTGCGAATTAAGCCTTGTAATATATCCTACAATAAATTAATCCCTAATAATCTGTCTTCTATCTACTGTATTTATATAATTTAGAACTTCACAAGGAACTATTAACACGATTCATTTTAATTTATTTTGAGGAAATGCAAATAAAAAGAAAACATCAAAATCCCAATTGACAATTGAGCTGCAAAAGTTTTCCTTCATATTGAAACAGACTGTAATATAGGAGACTGCTTAAAAAAATGTTTGGGATCTGCTCTCTTACACTTTGCTGACCACAACAGAGATGAAGATTGAGGTAGTTTGAAAATTCTATGAGGATTAAATCAGACTGCATTCTCCATATTCTCTAGGGAAGTAAGCTTTAGGCATTGTGAAGTACCCTCAACTTCCAGGGACCAAGAATAACAACTACTGCAATGAAAGAGCAGAGTAGTTAGGGTTAAGGAGGTGGTTGCCTCTATAATGAAATTAGCTAGAATACTTATTTGCTGACATTATCAAAGTCAATTCCATTGGTTTGAGTTGAGGCAGTGTAACTTTTGATGAAACATTTAGATTTATAACAAAAGAAGCTATTTTAAACACAACAGGCTTACTCTCCATTTCAAGGAAATCCAGTTATGAAGTCTCTTAACAAAGCTTACCTGAATGATCCCCTAATTTACAAAATCACAATACAAAATGTATTCATGACATATAACAGGGGAAAGGTCTACTATACAGTGTTATAAATAAATGATAACATATAACATAAATGCTAAATAATATAATTTATAAATGACGTAACTATAACTGCATTAAGGGGTTTAGCTAAAGATATAACCATTTAGTTTAATCAAAGTTATCAACAAAAGCAAAATAAAAAATTTCATATACAATTCGGGGAGGTAAACAGCAGCAAGCCCCGTAAATAAAACTGTGGATAAGTCAAGCAATAGAGATGAGTCCCAGCTGTAATTATGCTATACTTTTACTTCTCATTTGAAAAAATGGCTAAAAAGTAACAAAAGTTGTTTTTAAAATGTAAGTAATAGTTTTATGTGTGTAGTAACGGTATCAATCACTGCCCAAAGAGGGACAGTTAAGGCAAAGAAGTATAGAGGAAATTTAAAATGCATTTTTGGAACAATAATAACTTGTGGAGGCAAATAAATTAGATTCCTATACAACAAAAAAAGCTGAATTATCTTTAATTTCAAATATCAGAAATACAATCTAGATTAGGACTCCATTTGTTCTTTTTCAGTTGTTCCACAAAATCCTCACATGGTTAAATGCCTAACTTAATACTTTTCTATTACAAACTAAGCCAAAACATGCATCTTTCAAGTAATAAAAACTCCTCCACTGAATAAATATAAAATAAAACCTCCAAATATAAACAAAAGAGACAAAAGTAACTAAGAAGCTAATTTAAAATGCGATTAGAAATACACATGGAAAAGTTATCTTACGGAAGATCTTGAAACAGAGAAGATATAAAGGGGGAAGTATACTGGTTTCCATTTTGAAGGTTTTATTGTAAAACACTATTTCTGAGAAGATCATTCTAATAATAAATCCTTTTCTTTTTCACTTAATTAGGTTGGTAGAACTACGAGAGCTATCAAATAGCCAGCAGATAAAGAAAATGAGGACTTTCTCCTCTTCCCCAACTAAAGCACTATTAACAAAGCAAATATTATTTACACAATTGTTGTTTTCTTAAGTGTTTGAAGTTGTGAGTTGTCAATGACATAACGAAATGATTAAGATATATCAAAACTGTAACTTCATACTGTTCAAAAATGATGTCTCTTACAATATTAATTTTAAAACTCATACAAAATAACTAATCATAGATGAAATGCTAGATTATTTCTGGTATACATGGTAAAACAATAGTTCACTTTGTCTGAATGAATAGGATATGTTTAAAACACAAGTGAGTCACCATACAGCAATCACTCTTCTAAGAAATGATTCAGAGAAAAGACACATATATACCTAATTTATGCTTTAGATGTAAAAGTCATTCTGACAATGCTATTAAAATATTTCAGTATTACTTGCAATTCACGCATTACTAGCAATTCACGCATTACTAGATATGTTACCTCAACAATATCCGAGTTGGTTCTGCTTTCATGAGGTTCATTATATTCTGTATACTTGAGAAGAACTTTGTCCATATCAGTGCTAGCATATTGAAACAGTTTGTTAGAGCTGTTGAAAATGATGAGTGCTATTTCACAGTCACAGAGCACACTAAGTTCATAGGCTTTCTTCATTAATCCAAACTTTCTCTTTGTAAAAGTGACCTAAACAATAAAAAAGGTATATTTTTATTAAAAGCATTAGTAGTACTTGAATATGGGCTATCTAAAGATGAATCTTCTTCTTAATACCGAGCCAGATTTCAAAGATGGAAAAGGTTCCTAGCTTCATGCTCCATATGAGCCTTCCCTCTCCCATTGTGCTACAGTCCTATATTTGTTTTGTATATGCAAGCTCTCTGACAGAGCTGTCTCCTGGGGAAGTATTTCCTTATCCTTGGCTGCCACTCCACTACAGAAGGGAAGAACTGCAGAAGGAAACAGTTGATCCGTGTTCCCTTATCATTCAGTCAAAATTGTTACCATCAGAAACCCCAAATCCCAGCCAGGCAATGTAGCATCAGCCAGACTTTAATCCCTAAACAACTAAATACATCCACTAATCTAACATATTTCTCCTCCCTCCCAAGCCCTTCTCTACTGTATCCACTGAAATACAGAGTCTGGGATCGGCAAATTCCCCAGACTCCTCAAATTCTTCTTTAACTGTTTCTTTCTTTAACTGAAACCGGTTACCTGAAATCCTCTCTAACAGAGACCCCTCCCCCACCCCACCAAATTTTTTTATTTACATCCCTTACACTGACTGAAAGCCCTAGAAGAGATGTCTTTTTTTGCTCTGTAATCTCTCTTCGACACTGCTTTTCTTTCCCTCCCCTTCAAAAACTTCAAATATTTTGAAGCTCATGCCATATAAAAATTATGCCACCCAACAACCCTCCTTGGGGTGAGCAAGAGTTATCCTTGATCCCTCTTCTTCTAATAAGGGATGGGAAAGGAGTGCGAGGGAACTCTCAACTTTCTGCTCAATGCTGTTGTGAACCTCAAACTTCTCTAAAACATAAAGTCTATTTAAAAAACAGTTTTTGAAAGGTCAGTAAGAATGTACTTTTGAATAATCTTTGGAATTGTGAAATAACAAAGTTCAGCAATTTTCCCCATGGATATCTATCATATGATTTTCTTCCTGTAACTTTAACTATCAGGCTAGACTTAAAATCAGTTATTGCAGTAGCTATTAAAGAAGTAGAGGATCTTCAGTATCATGAA
>NW_012112253.1:2086337-2104110 GCF_000951035.1 Colobus angolensis palliatus
TAAAAATTATGCCACCCAACAACCCTCCTTGGGGTGAGCAAGAGTTACCCTTGATCCCTCTTCTTCTAATAAGGGATGGGAAAGGAGTGCGAGGGAACTCTCTGCACTTTCTGCTCAAATGCTGTTGTGAACCTCAAACTTCTCTAAAACATAAAGTCTATTTAAAAAACAGTTTTTGAATGGTCAGTAAGAATGTACTTTTGAATAATCTTTGGAATTGTGAAATAACATAAAGTTCAGCAATTTTCCCCATGGATATCTATCACATGATTTTCTTCCTGTAACTTTAACTATCAGGCTAGACTTAAAATCAGTTATTGCAGTAGCTATTAAAGAAGTAGAGGATCTTCAGTATCATGAAAAGCGATTACAGCCACTAGAAATTTTTTTCACGGGCATAACTTTAATATCCTCTTTCATTACAGGTATAATACGTACATGTAAAAGCAAAACAACAACAAAATTCACTTCACATGTACAATTCAAAGACATCTCTGTATTTTTTCAGTCTGTTTTATTTCCTGCGTAGCATGATAAAATTAAACAGTAGTACAGTAGTTCAACGGTTTTCACTAAATTTAAGCAGAGTATCTGTTTTCTCCCTATAGTAACACCAAATTCATTTAACATCTACACATCTTAGCATTTAATCACTTTAACCACTCTTAATTTTATGTAGATCTAACCTCATTGATAGTCTCAAAACCTTGTTTCCTCTGTATTTCTCAAGTGCACAAAGCACAATACTCCAGGTATTATACCACCGCTCAAATATTCTGTTAGCTAGTAAATCGAATGAAAATAGAGTTGAGAATGTTCTTTAAATTTTCATTTAACAAGAAAATTTAACTAGCCAATACAATCTAGTCTGTTCAAGATACATATTTACGTGTAAATTGTGTCATATATCCAAATCACCTTTTACGAATTATCTTTGAATACTGGTCTATATTTGATACTTTAAAATTCTCAGCAGGGCGCAGTGGCTCACGCCTGTAATCCCAGCACTTTGGGAGGCTGAGGTAGGTGAATCACGAGGTCAGGAGATCGAGACCACTGTGGTTAACAATGCGAAACCTCGTCTCTACTGAAAATACAAAAAATCAGCTGGGCGTGGTGGCAGGCGCCTGTAGTCCCAGCTACTCGGGAGGCTGAGGCAGGAGAATGGCGTGAACCCAGAAGGCAGAGCTTGCAGTGAGCCGAGATTGTACCACTGTACTCCAGCCTGGGGGACACAGCAAGACTCCGTCCGTCTCCAAAAAAAAAAAAAAAAAATTTCTCAATATAAAACAGATACAAGTAAAAAAAACCTCAACATCTGTTGATGTACTTGTTTTTACAAACAGATTTGGAACAAACAAAAACAAAATAGAATACAATGGAGGAAAGCAATAAGGAAAGGAATGAAAAAATACTATCACTTATGACAAGAGTATTATGCCTAGAAGATTAGATTATAACAAAATATAGCAAGTCACAAAGCAAGAAAACAAGCTGCTAAGAGTCTACATTTTGCCTCAATTTTAGTGTTTTCAGTTCAAAAGAAGTTTTTGGTTGTCATACAGAGATTTTCCTTCTACATATAGCTAAGATATCTAAAAGTGAAAAATCAGTAAAAGCCAACTAATTAATTAGTACTGTGTTAATTACTAATTTTACAATATAGCCATGTTTTAGTTCATAAATTTCACATGAAAGAGGTAATGTAATCTAAAATTAGGCTACAGAATACTAACTACATAATTAAAACTCAAGATTCAACTTTATTATTCTAAGACAATATTTTTAAACTGATGATTTTAATTACATTAAAATGATGTAAATTCTTTACATAAAGAAATCACAAAATTTAGTTTTAAATTCAAAATGGAATAAAGTCGTGTTTACTCCTCTCTACTCCTCTAAAAACATGCATACGTACACATACATATATACATAATAAAAAAGAGACTGGGCTTTCTTCAAGGAAAGTAAGAATCCCAAACTACAAATTTTCATCTGCCAGATTTGATGAAACTTAGATGAAAATGAAAGTGGATTCAGAGAATTCACACTGAGTTCTTCACAAAAGTGGCAATGTCCTCTGAGAGGATCCTCTGATTAGTGCTAGAAGATTCACAAGTGTGAGAAGTCCATGAAATAAGAATCTTGTTCTAAATGTAGAACGCCAGGTAAGGTGAAAACAAAGCAAACAAAGAAAATAATTTTATAGGAAAGCTATTTCTGTTAACTCACACCTAATTGCCAAAACTGTCAGAGATCACAGATCTAAAATGTGAGCTGGTATGGCTCAGAAAAGAATGAGAAGAGAAAAAAAATCAAATCATAACAGAGATTTTTAGCACAATAATAAAAATCAAACAATCAAAACAGAAAACTAAAATGAATAGAAAAAAGTTGTTTGTATTGTTGACAGATAATGAAGACACCAAAAAAGCCCAGAGCAATTGGCAAAGGGAAAATATTTATTAAAAAATAAAATACAGAAAGGCCACACCATCTCTTAAAAAAAGTGACAAGGAATAATCATATTCATGGCATATTCAGATTAAGTTACTGAATGTCAAGGTCAAAGAAAGAATACCGTGTACACCAAGGAAGGAAGTGGGTCACTTTTAAGAAGAGAAAAAACTCAGTCTGGTGTTAGAATTCTGGCAACATTCAAAATCACAAGACCAAATCTCTACAATGTTCTGGGGAAAAGAAATAGGGCCTATACCTAGAACGTTAGACCTAGCCAAGTTAGACTTCAAGTATAAAGACAATAAACATTTTCAAACTTAAAAAAACTCAGGAAGTATAACACCTACAAGCCCTTGTTAGGGGCCAAAAAAAAAAAAACAAAAAAAACAAGCATTACTTGCTGGAAAAAAAAAAGTCATCTGAGTAGAATATAATTTGAAAAAAGTTCAATGCTGCACATTCAGCTTCTAAAACAAAGATACTGTGTGGCAGTGAGTTGGTGCTAAAAAAATTTGTTGAATACATCTGTAAAGGAATAATGAAGAAACAGTGAGAAACCCCAGAGGTTATGCTGGAGAATGTACAGGGTAATGGGTGTGGAGGCTTGTATTCTGGAGAAGAAATTGGCCAGTGGGATTACGAGAAGACAATTTTTTTTTTTTTGGAGACAGAGTCTCGCTCTGCTGCCCAGGTTGGAGTGCAGTGGCGTGATCTCACCTCACTGCAAGCTCCGCCTCCCGGGTTCACTCCATCCTCCTGCCTCAGCCTCCTGAGTAGCTGGGACTACAGGCCCACCCTGCAACGCCCGGCTAATTTTTTGTATTTTTTTTAGTATAGACGGGGTTTCACCGTGTTAACCAGGATGGTCTGGATCTTCTGACCTTGTGATTGACCCGCCTCGGCCTCCCAAAATGCTGGGATTACAGGCATGAGCAACCATGCCTGGCCAAGAAGACAAATTTTTAAAACAGCAGTTTGGGTTCAACTTGTGCTTCTCACCTCTGCTGCTTGGAACACTTAATGCCTGCCACATCACAAGAGAATTAGCAGCCATGCTGATGCAGACAGACACCCTCCAAAATAAAACCTGAGCAGTACAGAAGCTCTGCTGGAGATAGGAGTTGAAGATATCAGGTAGAAACTGACTAACCTCTGGCAGTGTGACTTCTCAACCATTCTGACTCAGAACCTCCAAGTCTGGTGGATTACCAGGTAGATAAAGTATCTTCTTCCAATGTTCTTTTCCCTGCCTGGGGGCCTCTCTGTGGAGCTGCAATCAGAGTTCTTGGCGGATACTATGACTTTTGTGATGGCTAGGGCCCTCTAACAAATTTATATGATCAACTAGGATCATGTAAACTAGTACAAACATATACAAGATCACAGGGAATAAAAATCAACTAGACTGGTGAGTTAAGAGATGTAACAAACTAGATAAAAAACCAATATCCAACCTTTTATACTATCTATAAAAGACATACCTAAAATATAAGGAAACAGTAAGGATGAAAGTTAACACAGAGTTTCAGACCTATCAAGAAAATACTGGCTGGGCGCCGTGGTTCACACTGTAATCCCAGCACTTCGGGAGTACCAGGCAGGAGGATCACTTTAGCTCAAGAGTTTGAGACCAGTCTGGGCAACATGGTGAGACCTCATCTCTGCAAAAAGTACAAAAACTAGCCAGGCATGGTGCACATACCTGTAGCCCCAGTTACTCTGGAGGCTGAAACAGGAGGATTGCTTGAGCGCAGGAGGTCAAGGCTGCAGTGAGCCATGATCATGCCAATGCACTCCAGCCTGGGTGACAGAGCAAGACCCTGTCTCAAAAAAAAAAAAAGAAAGAAAAGAGGGGAGGGGAGAAAGGGAGCGAAAGAGGGAAAGAGGGAGGAAGGAAGGAAAAGAAAAAAAGAAAAGGAAAGGAAGAAATGTGTAGCTATATCAAGGTGAGGTAAGGTAGATTTAAGACAAATACGCTTTACTGAGGATAAAGATGGTCAATACGTATGGCGAAATTCGCCAAGAAGGTACAACAACTCTAAATATGTGCAAGCCTAATGAAATAGTCCCCAAATGTGTAAAACAGTATATATTAAACGAATATAATACACAGAGAAATTAACAAATCCACCATTGTGGTAAGTACAATTATTGATAGATCTCAATGAATGAAAAACAAAAGTCACAAAGAATACAGAAGGTTTGAACACAACAATGAGAGTGATCTGAAAGATATATGGAGACGCATGCATCCAACAATTAAAGAATACATATTTACCCAACTCCACTTGGAACATGTAAAAAACCAATCATGATTTAGGAAATAAAGCAAGTCTTAACACACTTAAAAAGGCTCACAATCTACTGAAATAAGGGCAATATAAACCACTATAAAGCACTGTGATAAGCCCTGTCATAAAAGTGTTTACAGAATGTTTTGGTAAAGACTGAAAGATACTATCTGAAACAGAGACAATACATATAGAGTATCCAGAATATGTAAAGAACTGAGAGAAAAAAATCAAAACCAACAACCCAGCACAAAATAAGCAAACCACAAAAACAGGTTGCATTTCACTTTCCTAAGACCAGAAAAAACAATAAAATAAAATTTAAAAAGGGACAAAGACAGAAAAAATAGAGTTTTAAAAGAAAAGAAGACAAGACAGAAAGAAAGAAGGAAAGGGAAAGTATATGGGCAAATAGGAATTCTCATACTAACTTACTACAGTGTATCTAGTACAATCACTTCGGAAAGCAACAGGAAAACATGGTAAAGGTGATGATGGACATACTCAGCCTAGCAATTCCTTCTAAAAGTATTTATCACAGAGCAACTTTTACCCATGTATAAAGAGACAGGTCGACAGATGTATACTGCAACACCATTTATAATAGTAAAAAATTAGGAACAACATTAATTGTCCTTTGATAGAAGTATTGATGAATTAAGAATATTTATTCCTATAACTAGCTGTGCTGAATGAATAAGAGCAGATGGATCTAAAACACTACATTGTGTGCAGAAGAAAGCAAGTGCAGATGCAAACGTCATTACATAAAACTTTAAACCCATGTTGAAACAATATTAAATAATACCTATAAAAAAAAACAAAGAAAATACAATGTAAATTCATGACAGGGGTTATCATGAGAAGGAAAGTAGGAAGAGACTAGGAAAAATTATAAAGAGGATAGCAAATCTCTAATTTTTTTCACTTTGTAAATAAAAATAAAAATATATAACAGCACTGACCCTTTTGGATAATGAATATAGCAATCCTTGAAGTATTGTTCTCTGTATTCTACCTTTGGAACCTTTAGAAAAAAAATTTATTTTTAAACTGCTGTCTTTTTTTTTTTTAAGTATATAAGGATGTCTGCTTCTAGGTTAAAGAGAGTAGTTGTTCCAAGTCCAAAGAACCCACTGAAATCAACTAGTAAAACAGAATGAAATATAGCCAATATCTGTTTAAAGATATCAGAAAGCTGCTGAAGCAGGAAGACTGGAGATGCTAAGATTCTATAATATCTTTCACATACAAGGTCTGAAGACTCATTAAAAAACCACTAGACATGTCAAAAGACTGCATCATATAATTGAGAACAAAGAAAAAAAGGGATCAGATATGGACCTACAGGTAATCCAGATACAGCTGTTAGCAGACATGAACTTAAAGATAACTATGGCTAATATTTTTTAAAAATAGTTTTAAAATGGAAAAAAAATGCATGAAAAGATGGGCTATTTCACATAAAAATGAAAAATCAAAAAGAAATTCTAGAATTGAAACTATATTATCAGAAATTAAGAACTTATTAGGCTGTTTCATCAGTTAATTTTAAAAAGCAGAGAAAGGCTTACTAGAAAATAGATTGCTAGAAAATAAGTAACTAGAAAACATTCAAACTGAAGTACAGAGGGAAAAAGGAGTAAAAAATACAGGAGGACAAAATACATAAGAAATGTCTGGGACACAAAACAGTTACATGTAACTAGAATCCCAGAGAAGGAAAAAATAGGACACAAGCAATATCTGAAGACACATGCCCCTTGTGGGTCCATCACAGTAAAAACGTATATTAACAAAGGAAAAGCAAAAGGCTTCAAAGCAACAAAACAAAAAAAGGCACATTATCTTTAAAAAAAATTTTTTTTTAAGATGAAAAGCTGGCCTCTCAACAGAAATGAATGGAAGTTGGAAGACAAGTGCTTCAAAGTACTAAGAGAATAAAACTGCCAATCTAGAATTCTACAACCAATAAACACAGCTTTCAAAATGATGATACAACTAAAAAACAATTAAAAATTACGCAAAGGATTTGAATAGACATTTTTCCAAGGAAGATATATAAATGTCCAATAAGCACATGAAAAGATGCTCAACATCATTAGCCATCAGAGAAATGCAAACTAAAACCACAAGTACCAGTTTATACCCATCACGATGGCTACAATAAAAAAGACAGGGCCGGGGGCAGTGGCTCATGCCTGTGATCCCAGCACTTTGGGAAGCCAAGGTGGGTAGATCAAGAGGTCAGGAGATCGAGACCATCCTGGCTGACATGGTGAAACCCCGTCTCTACTAAAAATACAAAAAAACTAGCCAGGCGTGGCGGTGGGCGCCTGTAATCCCAGCTACTCGGGAGGCTGCAGCAGGAGAATGGCGCGTGAGCCTGGGAGGTGGAGCTTGCAGTGGGCTGAGATCCCACCACTGCACTCCAGCCTGGGCGAAAGAGTAAGACTCCGTCTTACACAGGAAAAACAAACAAACAAAAAGACAGACAGACAATAACAAGTGTTGGCTGGGATGTGGAAAACCTAGAATGCTGACACATGGCTGGCAGCATACAAAAATGGTGCACTTTGGCAGTCTGGCATTTCTCAAAATGTTAAACTTAAGAGTTACCATGTCATCTAGCAATTCTTAAGTACACTTTTATATACTTAGCAGCAAATATGCAGAAAATAAAATTTGAGAAGAAATGTAATAATGCTTTAGAAAATCAAATACCTACTAATAAATATAACAAAAAATGTAGAAGACTTATTTTGAAAACTATCAGCCATTAAGGAGCGAATTAATGAAAACCAAATGAAATATAAACATGTTCATAGATTGTAAGACTTGACACTGTAAAGATTTCAATTCTCCCTAAATAGATCCACACATCCAGTGGAAAAAAAAACCCTAAATTCCAGTAGGTTTTTTGTTTTCTTAAGAGAACACTGACACTTGATTTCATTTGGATATTCTGAAAAAGCACAAGAATAGTCAGCTGGTTCTGCAAAAAAAAAAAAGGTGCAGAACTACACTACCAGATATCAAATTATAGTAATTAAAACAGTGTAGAATTAAGCAAGGATATACAAATAATCAAATGGAACAAAATAGAGAATTCAGAAACAGTTTCACATACATACAGTTATTCAACTCATGCTAAAGGCAACTCTGTCATACAGTGAGGAAAGTATGGTTTTTGCAATAAATTGTACTGGGACAACTAAATATCCATCTGGAAAATAACAAATTCTGACCCCTACACCTCAAACCAAACACAAAAATAAACACCAAATGGATAACAGGTCTAAAACATGAAAGGTTAAAAAAAACAAAAGAGTTCTTACAGAAGAAAGCATAGAAGAATAGCTTCATAGCCTTATGGTAAGTAAAATTTCTTAAACGTGACACAAAAGGCACTAGTCATAAAGGAAAGGGAAAAAAAGGTAAATGGGAAACCATTAAAATATTATTGATTTTTTAAAACATTAAGAAAGTGTAGGCCTGATGTGGCGGCTCGTGACTGTACTCCTAGTGCTTTGGGAAGCCACAGCAGGAAGATCACTGAAGGCCCAGAGTTCCTGATGATTCTGGGCAAAACATCATCTCTACAAAAAATAAAAGAATGGTACCTGCCTGTAGTCCAAACTACTCAAGAGGTGAAGATGAGAGGATTATGTGAGCCCAAAAGTTTGAGTTACAGTGACCTATGATCACACCACTGCACTCTAGCCTGGGCGTCAGAGCAAGACCCTGTCTCTAAAATAAAATTTTAAAAAAGAAAGTGAAAAGGCATAGTTTTAGAGTTAATATTTATAATGCATATCATGGACAAAACACTCATCTGATTATATAGAATGCATATTAATAATAAAAAAGCAGGCAGCCCATTAGAAGAAAACAAAATGAAGTGAATAGACGAGTCACAAAAGTAGATATATATCTAAATGGCCAATAAAAATATGAAAAAGTGAGCACCTTCATTAGACATCATGGAAACTTAAGATTAAAGTAAATTACTATTGCTCACCTACCAGAATGACTAAAATGAAAAGGACAACACCCAGTATTGCTCAAGACTGGAGCAGCTAGAACTCTTACACACTGCCAGCAGAGTGTAAACTAGTAGAACTACTTTAGAAAACTTCTGTCAACTACTAACCAAATGTATAACTTTATAACTCAGCAATTGCACTCCTATTTACCCAAGTGTTCACGTATACTATCGAGAATATTCAAAATTACAGCCTTCATAATAATACCAAAGTAGAAAGCAATCCAAATGTCCATTTACAATAGAAAAAAGTAAATACATAAATTGTATTCTATTGACACAATAGGTTATACATCAATGAAAATGTACAAGATATATTTACATATACCTACATGCAACAACACTGATAAATTTCACAAATGTAATATTGTGCAAAAGAACACACACTGTTCATATAAATTCAACAACAGATATAATTAATCTACAGTGTTACAAGTCAGGATAACAACTTTCCTTGGGGCAGGGGGAAACAATTGGAGACAGGATAAACTGTGCCTCTGGGGTGGTGCTCTGGGATATGCTGAACTACATGGTCTTGTTCTTTGTGCAAAAATTCACTGAACCACACACTCTTAGGATTTCTGAATTTTTCTTAATCTTATACTTTAATACAGTTTACTTTTTAAAAAGTGTTTTAGATAAGGAAGGACAAACACAAGGTTTCACCAGAAGCTTCTATGTTTTACCTCTGGTGAAACATAAGGTTTCACCAGAAGTAAAGTGAAGCAGCTCTTTAAGTGTATGATACTGTCACTCCTCTACCACCCACAAGATTGTGTAGTGTTCCAATGATGAAGTGTGATTTTTATTTTGCTAGTTCACACCTGTAATTCAAAACTCTTATTTGCTACTACCTCCTCCAATAAATAGTCTCTAAACCACTCCATCAGAAGTTAGTGGTTTCTTCTATAAACTTCTCCCAGTATCTGAGATTATTTCTATTTGCCACATATTTAGAGCTCCTGTGTAGGCTATATATTTTTAGTGAGTTTCTAGGACCTAGGACCTAACCACAGTCTCTTGGGATATCTGAATCTGGACAAATAAATGACATCTCTTTTCTTCTGCAAATATACACTTCTTCTCCCTTTCATGAAGAAACATGAAACTTTTAACTCAGAATCAAATTCTAAAATCAATAAAATTAAGATACTCTTTTAGTTTGTGACAAATTGTTTCTGTGTCTAATTTAACCTGAAAAATAAACTTTCCAATTATTTCTTTTACGTCTTTTCTCCACTCTTTGCTGAAATTACCTGAGACAGAAATTCAGATAGTCCTTGTCCCATTTGGCAGCTAGGCAAGAAGCTGACACAGCAGCTAAGTCCAACGTAAGAACAGGCTCACATTCTAGTTGCTTAGCGGCAGTATCCATCTTTTTGACAAGGTCATTTCCTCAACTCAAAAAGTTCCACTACACAGTCACCTACACATTCCTAAGCTACTCTTTCCCCTAAAAATGTAAATCCCTTCCATAGGTAGGTCCAGTTTAGCTATGTCCAATTTAAACATGACTATCTACAGAATAATGAGGGCTCAAGAACTTTATGTGTCCTCCAGTTCTCTGCTTGTATGCTATTCCCCAATAAACCCTATTTTATATTTATACTGCATATATTCATGAAGCAGGTCCCTATGCCTCCTCTATACTTCCTAATCCTCAGATTGTGAAGGGAAGATAATTTGCAGCCTTGCTTGGAATCATTCCTTTGGAATAATAGCATGGATAGTTTACCAATCTTTCCTATTGCAACAACCTTCATAACGAATCATATTGTGTGGGCCTTATGTCTTTGTTGAACAATCTTCATGAGTTGAAACCAGGGCCTCCTCTTTAATTCAGTCTATGGGCAACCCTCATCACTCCCACCAACTTCCTTACAGCCTGCTCAGTTGAGTTTTATCGCCAATTATATCTATATTCTAGTGAATTACTACTCAGATTCTGCAGAACACATCTTCAGTTTTGTTCTGTTCCTGGTAAACTTTCTGAAACCACCTGTTCTTGAAACTTTTCCTGATATGCAACTTTCCCAGAGACAGCATCTCTCCAGTAGTTCCTTTATAATATGCTATGAAATGATTTTTCCTTCTTTCTTCTGAACTAAGGAGTTGGTAAACTTTTTCTAGAAGTGCCAGAGAGTAAAGATTTTAAGCTTATGGACCATATAGTTTCTGGGGCAACTACTCAGTTCTGTTGTTATAATGCAAAAGCAGCCATAGACAATATGTAAATGAATGAGCATGACTGTGCTCTAATAAAACTTCATTTACAATAACAGATGGCCAGCCCATGGGCCATAGTTTGTTAAGCCAACATTAGACACTTAAAACTTCTGGCCTCTTCATATGCCAGCATCATTATAATTACCTTGAGAATCTGTAATTTACCCACACTGGTACCATAAAATAACTTCAATATATTTTATCAATTAAAACTGAGGTACATACATAAATTTATAAATATTTGCAATAAGTATAAAAAAATTCTCATTATATATTGGTTAACTAGAAAATTTAACTGACTAGAACATTCACTGATAATTATAGTTAACTTAGCTACTACCTAATTATAAAAATAGATAACTTAAAAATAATCAATATAAAAAGACTAACAGTCAAATATATAATCAAATACACAGAAGACTAAGTACCTTATGAAAAATCTATACAATGGACAGTAATGGTGGGGACTGTGGTGATTTTACTCTTGAGTATCTATGTTTTCTGTGACATATATCTATAATAAGGAAGTCTCTTTAAAGCAGATGATGAAAAGACACAATTTTATGATTGTTAGAATTTTTCATTTAATCTGTAACTAAAAATATTTAGACTTAAAATTAAGTTTAAGAAAAACCCAACCATTCTGTCCTATGTTCTTTTTTTAAAAGAATATTTATATCAATTAAATAAATTAAAATTTTCATTTACCTGTCGGTTCCTTTCATCCATTATGCGTGTGATTTGTATTTTCTTCCGCCCCATTTTCAGTCACCTTTCCTTATTTCCTTATATTCCAAATATTTAATTCAAAAGCTAATTTTCTTCAATACCCTAATGCATCGTACACAGCTTCTATTATTTCAGCTTCTAGTCCAAGGGGTACAGCTGAAATTTTCTACAAGATCTAAAAGAAAACACAAATTAGAAGATTTAAAATCTGTGAGTTTACAAATCATGTAAGTGTTACACAAATTTCAAATTTGCTTTTACACTGCACACAGCATTATTAGTTGAAATTTCTGGTTATACAAAATTAGTAAATAAGTTGAAGTCTTGTTAACTTTACCCCTAAAATACCTCTTGAATCTCTTTGTGTCTCTAGTTCTGGTTAAACTAATGCAATAATAATGTTTGAGGTTTTCTCAATGTATATAATAATAGCAGCAAGAGCCAAGCCTTACTGAAATTCTTCTACGTACTAGGCATTTTCCTAAGTATGGATATGTCTTAACTCATTCAAACCTAACAGCAATCTGTAATTATTACCTCCATTTTATAAATAGAGACACTGAGACACAGAAAAATTCAGCAATACACCCAAGGTCACATAGTAAGGGGCACAGCTTGGTGTTATAAACTCAGGAAGTCTGGTTCCAGCACTTCTGTTCTTAACAACACAGAATATCCTTAAAAACTTCTGATGACCTCCATACCAAACAATGAACTAATCTGGATAGCCCCAATCTGTCTTTTCAAATTCTTGCAAATTGCCCTAGCCTCCAGCCAAATTACTATTTGTCAATTCACAAAGCTACTACATACTTTCATAAAAACATGCATTTAAATGAAACATTCCTTTGGCCATTTAATGAACACCTCCTTATCAGTCAAGGTTCAGTTTGCACAACACTTTCCAGATGAAGTGAAAATCTATTTCCTTTGGTAGAATAAACCACAGCAACTTTGTGTGTGTGTATAAATTCCAAGTCTGCTTTCCTTTAAGACTGTGAATCCTTCAAGACTTAAAAAATCTTTCAAGTGTTTTTTATTTCACTTATGATGTGTAGCAGGATGACTGGAAATGATATAGTCTGTCATGTTCTGAATGACGGCCGTGTCATTTTAAAAAGCTAGTGCTTTCAGACTTACATAATAAAAATATGAGGAGATGGGGGAATGAATGCTATAATACAACAGTCATAATAATACATTCCCATGGGAATTTTATGCAAGTATTTTCAATACTGTACATATGTATCTATAAAACTTCAATTGTACTGTGCAAATCCAGTGTGTGATTAAATCTGGCTTTTGCTCAATCAAAAGCTATGAGCCTTTCATTACTTCTCATTTCCAGCACTAACAAAAGCACAGCATTTCTTATTTATCTTCCCTCATTAATCTTATTTCTTCATTCATACAAATATTAGTTGATCAGCTATTAACAACTGACTGATAACCTATTGTTCACCTGCTTCTAATCAATGTACTTCCAAACACTGAACTATGCACAGACGATAACGTGGCCAGACAAAAAAAAAAAAAGGAAATGATTCCTAATCTAGCAGAGTCTAGTAGAAGAAAAAGACATTAACCAAAGCATAATCAAATGAGTTTGCATAATTCGAAACTAGAAAGCTCATTTATCTGAATTAAATTTATGGTTCAGGAAAGGCTTCCCTGAGGATGTGCCTCATACTCAAATCTGAGTATGAGGGTATATATATTAGGCAGGGAGAAAAGCATGTGCAAAAGCCCCATGACAAAAGGGAACAGGAAACATCAGAGGAACTGAAAGATAGCTAGTCACTGGGGGGACCCAAACAACAGGCAGCTGTGTTGTAGAATATTTCTTTTAAAAGATCACATTGTATCCAATTCCCAATATAAAAACTTGTACTGTAGTAGGCAGGAGAAATATTAATACATTTTACTGCAGAGACAGTATTGCTAAGGCATGCAAGATATTTTAATGGCTGTAAGATGGATACATTGTACTACCTTATATCACCTAAAAAATTCTGAATTCTAGAACATATTTGGGCATTTTTTGCTTTTGACAATGGTGGAGTAGTTTGCTTCAAACCAACCTTCCTTTGAGAACAACTAGAAAAGAAAAACACAAGAGAATCTGTTTTGTATCACTAGAGAACTTTCAAAACTAGAGAATCTGCAGGGCGGAGATCTGGAAGAAATAGGTGATACCAGTCTCTGGATTCATCTGTCTGTAGATTCCAAAACCATTGCCCGAGAGACTGAGAAAGTTAATAGAGTTTTCAAGAGACCTGGGGGTGGACACACAAAACTTAGATTTAGGGCCTGCCAAGGAGGAATAGCCCTAGTAAACACATCAGGCATATGGACAGACTCCAAAGAACTATACTCTAGGCATAAAGGTAAACCAGAAACAGACTAGCCCACACAGGAAGAAAAGCACAGCTTTAAATCATCTCAATCCCTAATTAGATTAAGGCAATCTGGGCTAACTACTCTTATCAGCCTAGCTGTATACCAGTAGCAAAAGTAATTCTCAGCAGAAAGATAGCATCATCTAGAAATTCATATTTTTTTCACGTTTCATATAAATGTCTAGAAATCAAAATATAACCAGTCAAAACCCAAATGAAACCAAGATTTTAAATATGGCAATAGAAACAAATTCACAGTAGATCCAGATAATGGTGTTATCAGAAAAAAGTTTAAAATAAGTTAAATATTCAAGGAATTAAAAAGTAAAATTAAGAATTTTAATAAACAAAAAGTGGAAAACATGAAACAAAACACACAATTTTGAAAAAGAAGTGATGGATGGTTTTAATAATACTTTAGACACAGCTGAAGAAAGAATCAACCCAGAAGATAGGAAAGAAGAAAACACCTAGACTGAAGCACAAAAAGAGAATGAGAAATATAGACAAGACTGAGAAATTACAGCACATGGAAAACGGATACAAAATACATGTAACTGGAGTCTCAGAGGGGAGGAGAAAACATATAAGCAAGAAAAAAATACCTGAAGACATAATAGCTAAGAACTTTCAAAACTGACCAATGAGACATCAAGCCACAGATTCAAGAAGCTCTATGAATCCTCAAGCAAAATAAATACAAAGAAAACTACACTTAGGCACATCAAAGGGGAGAGGGGAAGAAGGAAAGAAAGAGGGGAGGGAGAACAGAGGGACAGGGGCAAGAGTGGGGGAGAGAGAAGGAGGTCCCCCATCCCCATAGATTTTTTGAGACAGAGACTCGCTCTGTCACCCAGGCTGGAGTGCAGTGGCGTGATCTTGGCTCACTGCAACATTTGCTTCCCAGGTTCAAGCAATTCTCCTGTCTCAGTCTCCCAAGTTGCTGGGACTACAGGCGCCTGTCACCATGCCCGGCTAATTTTTTGTATTTTTAGTAGAGACAGGGTTTCTCAGAGTTAGCCAGTGTGGGATACGATGAGGTTTCTCTTCAAATAACACGTTCAGTCTTTTATTCTTTAATTCATAGTAACCCCGAAGCCTTTTCCCCTTTTTCTCCTTTTTGCCTTTGTGAGATGCCCAGGCATGCCACAGTAGCAGGCATTATCAGTACCAGCTCACATTCCTTTCCTGATTTGGAAAGAGGACTAACTTTCAAGGTCATTACAGACACCCCTTCCCCTTTCCCCTCCACTTTCTTTTACGTACCCGTCTTATCTAAAAAAAATCAAATGTTTAGCCAACCGGGATTAGTTCAGATTGTACAACCCCACCCCAGCCAATGGGGAAAAGGTACAGGGGCAGGTCTTGCGTCAGGAATAAAGGCTCTCATGCCCCTTTGTTCAGGTGTGCTCTCATGGCAACTGGCCAAGGAAGCCCCCTCTGCGCAGAAGTAAAATTGCTTTGCTAAGAATCCTTTGTTAGAGTGTTCAATTTCCTTAAGATTCTGAGTGTTATTTCTAAAACCAGGAGAGTCTCAATCTCCTGACCTCATGATCCACCCGCCTCAGCCTCCCAAAGTGCTGGGATTACAGGCGTGAGCCACCGCGTCCGGCCAGACAGAGAGATCTTACAAGCAGTCAGAAAAAATTTAAAAGATTAACTTTAAGAGGCAACAATAAGAGTTATAGCTGGCTGACTTTCCCAAATAATAAAAGCTAGAAGACAATGAAATGATGTCTTCAAAGTGCTGGTGGGGAAATGCCAAACTAAAATTTTGTATCTGACAGAAAAAAAAAAAAAATCCTTCTGAAATGAAGGCAAAATAGAGAGGCAACTTTAAGGCAAACAAACAGTTTGTTGTCAGGAAATACTGAAGAGACTTTTTCAAGTAGAAAGAAAAAAGAACCCTAAATGCAGCTTGGATATGCACAAAAAATGAAGTGCAATGAACAGGGGTGAGCAAGGTTAAGTGAATAATTCCAAAGGAATACTGACTAAAAAATAATACTTTGTGGGACTTCAAATGTTACAATACATAACAGTAATAGTACATAATAGGAGACTATAGTAAAATGAAATAAAAGTGTTCTAAAATCCTTTCATTGATTAGGAAGTGGAAAAAACACTCATTTACTTTAGACTTCAATAAGTCAAGGATGCATGTGGTAATCTCTTGGGTAACCATGGCAAGAGCAGTAAAAGTACAAATAGTTAAGAGGAGGGAAAAAAATGGATTAATAAATAACCCAAAAGAAGGCAAGAAAGGAAAGACAAATAGAAAGCAAACAGGGAGATGATAGATTAAATCCAAATATGTAAGTAATGACATTAAATATGATTAAACTAAACCTCCAATTTTTAAAAGAAGATAATAGAAGTGGATTAAAAAAACAAACCCCAATTATATGATGATTACAGAGGACACATCTTAAATATGGGGATACAGAAAAAAAAGTAAAAGCATAGTGAAAGACACACCATGTAAAACACAAACCAAAAGAAAGTTGTGTGGCTATCATAGTAAACTTGAATGCAGGAGGTAGACACTAGATACATATACATGGATTGCATGGATAGATATAGGATACTTCAAAACAATAAAAGTTCAATTCACCAGGAAGACGTATCAATTCTAAATTTGAGTGTACCTAACAACACTTACAGTTAGGAATCTGCTCCTGAAAATCAGATATTCTGCGTGAAAACCATAACCAGAAATTTATTTCCCATTATTTCAAGTAGGGAAAAATTATAATATGTTACACATCAACCATACTCCCCAATCATTTCTCTTTTAAAATTCAACACACACAAAAATGCCCATTTATAGTAAATTACCATGGCTAAGGGATGTAAAATGCTTACTATATGACTTCATATGCAGTTACTTTCTCACGGCTTTTTTCCCTTCTCCACAATTTAACACTTCCTCAACTTTTTTGTGCATTCTACAAATCTAAGCAAAAATAAGGGCTAAATACGAAAGGCGATTAGAAAAATGTTCAGGACAAACACACACAGAAGACAACGACTCAAAGGCTTCTAATATTATAATGTCTTGCTTATTGCCAGCAACATCAGAGATGCACATTCCCTTTACATGCTTCAAAATGCCTGAACATGATTCTAATATTCTACAAACTATACTTGGAATATAATTTGTGACTTTTCCCATACACCAGTTTGTTAGACTACTGAGTTTTGCAAGGTAAAAATATACTTTTCCTAAATAAACCTCAGCTAAGAAACAGGGTATGCCTATATATAAAGCCAACACCAAAAAAACTAAGTCAAGTCTACAATTATAGCAAGTCAATTTTTTTTTTTTGAGATAGAGTCTCGCTCTGTCACCCAGGCTGGAGTACAGTGGCGTGATATCGGCTCACTGCAACCTCTACCTCCTAGGTTCAAGTGATTCTCCTGCCACAGCCTCCTGAGTAGCTGGGACCACAGGGACCCACCATCAAGTTCAGCTAATTTTTGTATTTTTAGTAGAGGCAGGGTTTCACCATGTTGGCCAGGGTGGTCTCCAACTCCCACTTTTTCACTGGCCCTAACCCACTTCATGTTCCTTACTATCCTCCTCAACCAGTTTAATTTTCACACCCTCGCCCCCTTTT
>NW_012112253.1:2105105-2107163 GCF_000951035.1 Colobus angolensis palliatus
AGACCCAATGGCTTCATTGATGAATTCTACCAAACAATTAAAGAACTAACACGAATCCTCCTCAAACTCTTCCAAAAAATTGAAGAGGGAGGAACATTTTCTAAATCATTCTATGAGGTCAACGTTGCCCTAATACCAAAACCAAAGATATAACAAGAAAACTACAGACCAATATACCCTATGAATAGACACAAAACCCTCAATAAAATACTAGCAAACTGAATTCTACCGAACACTAAAAGGATTATAATGGTGATCAAGTAGGATTTCTTCCTGCAACGCAAGGATGTTTCAACATACTAAAATCAATGTGACACACCAACCACATAAGAGAATAAAGGGGGAAAAAAACCATGATCATCTGAATTAGTACTGAAAAAGGATTTGACAAAATACAACACTCTTTTATGATAAGAACACTCAACCAAACTAGGAAAAGAAGGAAATTACTTCATCGTAATAAATACTATATATAAAAATTCCACAGCTAACATCATATTCAATGATCAAAGACTGAAAGCCTTTCCTCTAAGCAGGGATGAGATATGGAAGACCACTTTCACCACTTCTATTCAACACTGTAATGGAAGTTCCAGTTAGAGCAATTAGACAAGAAAAAGAAATAAAGGCATCCAAATTAGAAAAAAAGAAGTACAAATATCTCTGTTTTAAGATGACATGATCTCTTTTGTCCCCTAGAATCCTTTCATGAGCAAGCATGATCTTACATATAGAAAACTCTAAAGAGTCCACAAAAGAAATGGTAGAACTAATAAATTTAGTAAAGTAGCAAAATACAAAATCAACACACAAACCAGCTGCAGTTCTATATATTAAAAATGAACAATATGAAATAAGAAAATTCAATTTACAATGGAATCGAAGAGAATACAGATGCTACTTGATTTATGATGGGGTTAAATCCCTATAAACCCACCATAAACTGAAAATATCCTAAGTCAAAAATGCATTTAATACACCTAACCTACCAAACATCACAGTTTAGCCTATTCTATCTTAAACGTGCTCAGAACACTTACATTTAGTCTAGTTGAGCAAAACCATCTAATACAAAGCTATTTTATAATAAAACGTTGACTACCTCATGTAATTAATACTGTAATGAGGTACAGTTTCTGCTGAATGCATATTGTTTTCACAACAGTGTAAAGTCGAAAAATCATAAATCAAACCACTCTAAGTCGGGTATCGTCTGAACTTAGAAAATGAAACAAGGAGGTGAAGGTGAAAAGCTTGCACACTAAAAACTAAAAAACACTTGACAAAAGAATAAAGACATAAACAAATGGAAAGATGTCTTATATTCATAGATTGCAAGATCATGTTATTAAGATATCAATACTGCCCAAAGGGATCTACAAACTCAATGCAATCTCTATTAAATCCCAATGATATTTTTGCAGAAACAGAAAAGGTCACCCTAAAACTCATATGAAATCTCAAGGGACTCCAAAGAGCCAAAATAATCTTGAAAAAGAACAAAGTTGAAGGACTCACACTTCCTGATTTCAAAATTTACTATAGTGCTACAGTAATCAAAACAGTGTTGTCCTGGCATAAAGACAGACAAAAAGACCAGTGGAATAGAATAGAGAACCGAGAAATAAGCTCTCACATATGGTCAAATGATTTTCAAAAAGGATGCTAAGACCATTCAATGGGGGACAGTAATCAAAACAGTGTTGTCCTGGCATAAAGACAGACAAAAAGACCAGTGGAATAGAATAGAGAACCGAGAAATAAGCCCTCACATATGGTCAAATGATTTTCAAAAAGGATGCTAAGACCATTCAATGGGGGACAGTCTTTTCAACAAATGGTGCTGGTAAAATGGGGTAACTACCTGGAAAAAAATAAAGCTGGATGTTTATCTAACACCACATACAAAAATGAAATCAAAATGGATCAAAGATTTAAACCCAAATGCTAAAACTATAAACTCTTAGAAAGAAAACATACAGCAAAAGTTTCAAGATGTTGGATTTGGCAATAATTTCTCAGTCACAACACCAAAAGCACAATCAACAACAACAAAAT
>NW_012112253.1:2107618-2113663 GCF_000951035.1 Colobus angolensis palliatus
ACCAATGTTCAATAAGCATATGAAAAGATGCTCAACATCACTAATCATTAGGAAATGCAAGTCAAAACCACAATGAGATGCCATTTCACATCCATATGAATAGCTATTGAGAAACAGAACAGCAAGCACTAGCATGGGTGTGGAAAACTGGAACACTTGTGCACTGTTCTTGGGAAAGTAAAATAGTACAGCTGCTACGGAAAACAGTATGGCGTTTGCTCAGAAAAATAAATATAGAATTTCCATCTGATCCAAGAATTCCACTTTTAGATATAAAATCAAAAAAACTTAAAGCAGAACTCAGATATCTGTACAACAATGTTCATAGAAACATTATTCACAATAGTCAAAAGGTGGAAGCAACCTGAATGTCCACCTGTGGGAGAATAAACAAAATGTGGTACATACATATAATGGAGTATTAATCAGCATTAAAAAAGAAGGAAATCCTGTCACATGCTACAACAGAGATGAACCCTGAAGACATTAGGTAAGGGAAATAAATCAATCACGAAAGGACCAATCTGCTAATGAATCCATTGGTATGAAGCACCTAAAGTAGTCAAATTCACAGAGACATAAAGTAGAACAGTGGTCAGTTGCTGGGGTTTCAGGGAGGGTCAAGAGTAGGGTGTCACTATGTAATGAGTACAGAGTTTCAGTTTGAGAAGATGAAAACATCCTAAAGAAGGATGGTGGTGATGGTTGTACAGCAATGTGTATTTATTTAATGCCACTAACCTATATACTTTAAAAGGGTTAAAGTGGTAAATTCTATGTTAAGTATGTTTTACAAATTTCAAACAATTTCAAAAAATTTACATACAATTTCAAAATATTCAAATACTGAAAAAAATGCATATATCTTCCAAATAATTCCAAGAGTCAGATTTTATTAATTCAAGCTAACTACTAACTTTTTAAATCATGCATGTATAGTGATTTTTCCATACGGTAAAGCTAAAGGAGTTTTACTCAGGCAACATTTAAAACCTACCTTTAGAAAACACAGATTGGCATTTCTCACATAAACTAATATTATCTTTTCCTAGGAGGGAAAAAAAGAATCTCTCTAATTAAATCACAAGTCCTATATCTGTTATTCAGGCAACAGGCATGCAGGAAAAAATTACTTTAAACTGAATACTCGGGTAACTGAAAAAAATCTGTCATGTTTTTAAAAAATCAGGAACCAGATTTTTAAAAACATTCCCAATATGGGCTCTACTGTCTTAATTTAAAAGGTATCATAGAATCTAGCACTCATATTTAGACCAATTTAGTACTAATACTGATCACAAATGTTCATAGTCTTTTAAACTCAATTTTGTTTACTGTTTTAAAGAACCTTGTTGCTTAAATAAATAAATATTTTAAGCGCATGGACTTTAAACAGGGGGTAAACTTTACTTTTTAAACTGAGTCCTTATTAATGTCAATCACTGAGTTCATCAGAACACCCCATTTTGATGACTCTGGCCAATCAACTACACATTAAAAATTTTTTAAACTAGCAAATGATTTTTTGAATAAAAATGATTATGTACAATCAACAACTAAACTCTTTTAAGAAATAAACAGGCATATCTATCAAAAGAAAATCTTTAAGGATCTACTACTTTTTTAAGAGTGGAACTTAAGGATTTAATTTTGGACATACTAAACTTGAGATGGTCATGGACAAGTGAAAACGTCAAACAGGAAACTAGACATAAAACTCATACATCAGGGCTAAAAATAAGCATTGGGAGTCTTGGGCATATAGACAACATTAAAGGGACAAAATGTAAAATGAAAACAGCAAACTCAGCCCCAAGGAACAGAAACACTACTGTTGCAAAAGAAGGGCCCCCAAATCATCCTGCAGATGTAAAGTTTTTAAACAATTTGGGCAACATTTAAAAACTTAGTATTTCAAAAAGAAATGAATTTCAGCTTCCCCTGAAAAATCCATTCTACTTTCAAGAATTTAGTCTAAGAAAAAAAATTATGAAAATTAAGAAAAAATTTTATAAAAATCAAGAAAAAAATATACAAATAAGGATGTTCACCCCAACACAATCAAAAGAGTGAATATATGGCAGGGGAATAATATAAAAGCCTACAAAGATGGCCTGTCCATACAGTGCTGTAGTCATTAAAAAGGCTAAACACTGTACAATAAATGTTCACAATGTATTGTTGTGGGTAGAAAAAATGTAATTCTAGTTTTGTTTTTAAATATTCTGTAGATAGATGTTGGTGAGGTTGGCCGGGTGCAGTCACTCACGCCTGTAATCCCAGAGCTTTGGGAGGCCAAGAAGGGCAGATTACCTGAGGTCCAGAGTTCAAGACCAGCCTGGCCAACATGGAGAAACCCTGTTTCTACTAAAAATACAATAGACATTAGCTGGGTGTGGTGGTGGGTGCCTGCAATCCCAGCTACTCGGGAGGCTGAGGCATGAGAATCACTTGAACCTGGAGGCGGAGGTTGCAGTGAACCAAGATCACAACACTGCACTTCAGCCTGGGGGATACAGCAAGACTCTGTCTCCAAACAAAACAAAACAAAACAAAACAAAAAGGTGTTTGTGAGATTACAGAGAAAGGGGAATATTTACACATTGTTCGTGAGAATATAAATTAGTTTAGCCACTGTGGGGAGCAGTTTGGAGACTTCTCAAAGAACTTAAGACAGAAATACCATTTGACCCAGCAATTCCATTACTGGGTATATACCCAAAGGAAGATGAACTAATCTACCAAAAAGACACATGTACGTTTTATCGTAATACTATTCACGAGAACAAAGACATAAAATCAACCTAGATGTCCATCAGCAGTGGAATGGGTAAAGGAAATGTGATGCATATACACCATGGAACACTACACAGTCATAAAAAGAACAAAATCGTGTCCTTTGCAGCAATATAGATGCAGCTGGAAGTCATCATCCTAAGCGAATTAACACAGGAACAGAAAACCAAATACCACATGTTCTCACTTAGAAGTGAGAGCTAAACACTGAGTGTATACAGACACAAGGTTGAGAACAAACACTGCAGACTACTAGAGGGAGGAGCGCAAGGGGGGGGTAAAGATTAAACCTATCACCTACTGTGCTTACTATTTGGGTGACATGAATATTCACACACAAAACCCTGGTGACACACAATTTACTCATGTAACAAACATACACACGTACCCCTGAACCAAAAATAAGTCAAAGAAACAAATTCTGTAGATATTGTGTTCACAGATAAAAGACTAGCAGCATATACTCGAGTTATTTAAAGTAATACCTTAAGGGCAATTTAAAAAATTATTTTCATTTTTCCTAAAATATATACCATTGTTGTGGTAAGAAAAAAAGTTACTACAAAACAAGAACTAATGGATGCTTTGAAAATTAAGAAGAAAAAATCCTGAATGCCAGAAAACAATCAAGGATGAACTTTAGACATTACTGAAATGTTGCTTCTACTTTACTATCTTGTGCAATTTCCAGTTACTCTTTCTTCACAACCTGACTGAGAAGGTTTATTGCAAGCCAAGTGAGAAAACCTGGATCCCAGTCCCAAACCTGTCACTAAACTAGTTGTATAACCTTTGGTACCTGACAATTTCTAAGTAAAAGTGACTTTTTATAACAGGAAAATCAAATTATATGCATTATATGTACCACATGAGGTCAGAATAAAATACCATACATTTGTAAATATTTTGAGGAAAGGGATCCGAAAGATAGTATTACTACAATACTAACACGTACATTTTCAATCATGGTATAGAACACATTAACATTTATGATCTGAAAACAAAATGAGTAATCAGTTGGCTGAATGGAGAAATAAAGGTTTTCTAGGGCCCTGCTGCACAGTAACAACAGCAATGCACTTTACACATAACTTTTTAAATTCTTACAACCTCTTTATAAGACAGGCATTATTATTATTCCCATTTTAAATCTGAAAAATAACTGAAGCCTAGGCAGTAAATATCACCCCGCCAAGGTCACAGATGCTAAGTACTGAAGCCAAGACAACTCAGGTCTGTGTTACTCCAGAAGAGCACTCCAACCACTGTATTCTGCTGCCTTCATGGTGGGTGAGAAGCTAAAGCCCTGCATCAGTTTTCAGAGCAGCTAGTCTCAGGCGCAATGCACCAGCCTTGCCCAGGAACCATAGATCCAGGGCTCTCCCAGGGTAAGTAGTCTGGCTGTCACTTGCCCAGCCCTACCACAGAAATCCTCATCTCACTGCTGCCAAAGAAGAACTGACTACAAACCCCAGCGACATAAAGAAACCCACCACTGCTCTCACAGCCTGGTTCTTTTCCTCCTTCCCCCTTCCATCCTCAACAGCCATGCCAGAGGTGTTATAATCTTTCAAGCTCCAAGTGCTGCCACCTCCTGTTTGCTCATACTTTGGAATGTAGATCCAGTATACCTGTCCTTTCACAATTTCACTTTCACACATGCCTTAAAATATAAAGCTTGTCTTTAGCCAGTATACACATATTTGCAACCATTTAGAAAAACTTTTTATTTTACTTTTTAACTTACAAGTGTTAACTTTGTATTTTAAAAATAATTTCAAACTTACTGAAAAGTTATAAAAACAGTATAGAGAATGCCTGCCTATTACCCTAGATTCACCAATTTTTAACATTTTTTCATTAACTTTCATTCTCTCTCTTCTCACTCTCATGGGTATGTTTATGTGTATATGTACTACTACACATCGATATAAAAATATATAAATAAATGTATTATTCTGAACCACTTGTGGGTAAGTTGCATATATCACGCTCTTTTACACCTCAATATTTAAAGTGTAAATTTCCTGAGAAGAATATTCTGTAATATAAAGATAACCACAGCACAGTCATCAAATTCAATAAATATAACATTGCTGTAATACTTCAAAGTGCAGGCCATAATTGTAATTTTGTCACTTATCCCAATAATGTTCTTTAGGGCATTTTTTACCCTCTTCAGTAACAGGATCAACTCAGGATCATATATTACATTTAGTTGTCAATCACTTTAGTCTCCTGTAATCTAGAGCAGTTTCTTGGCCTTTCTCTTTTGTGACACTGACATTTTCAAGAATATAAGCACAAAATATTCTTCAGTTTAGGACTGTTCCAGCCAAAATACTACACAAGTGATTCTCGATCCTTCTTAGGGTAACATATCCAGAGGCATTTGGTACCTAACTACCTTTCACTGATACTTATTTTGATCACTTGATTAAGGTGTCATCAGCTTTCTCTGCTATATAAAACCTCTTTTCCTCTTGCAAATAATCAGCAATCTGTGAGAAGACATGTTAAAACTATAAAAAGATCTTACTCCACATCAAGCTGTCCCCTTGGATTTAGAACTGTTTGATGATTTTTGCCTGAACCAATCAATACCATGACAATTACAAAATAATTTTTCAATTCTACTACTCCTTCCACATTGATTAACTGTAAAGACAAGTCCTTTCCTCTCTTCCATTTTATTTAAATATTTATCCATTTATTATACATATAAATTTAAGTATTCCTCTTTTATTTAATGGCTATAACCTATTGCTCTCCTCACCTATTTTGACATTCAAATGATCCCAGATTTGGCCAGTGAAATTTCCCTCAAGCTGGGTCCTGTGGGTTTTTGTTTTTGTTTTGTTTTTTTTTAAAAAAAAAAAAAAGAATTTCCTTACTTTCTGGTCCAACAAGATGTTCCAGACTGATCTGGTACCTTCCTGAGTCATCCCTAGAATGAGCCATTTATCCAAGTGTTTCGGGTTCCCTTCACTGGGAAATATTTAGAAATCAAGATCTGGGTGGTGCCACTGCGGCTTGGCCATTTCTGCGAAATATATAAATATACTATGAATACATCTTCATATTGATACCTCCAATTCTCACAAGATTCTTTTCTTTGCCTTTCCATTTCTATATTCCAGAACTTCCCTTCTCCCATCATTAAGAACCCTAGCTTGTACCAACATCAGTGCATTTGTTCATTTCCTTAATCCAGAGTTTCTTTGGTTATTTTATTTTATTTATGTATTT
>NW_012112253.1:2114318-2167656 GCF_000951035.1 Colobus angolensis palliatus
AAAATCACTAAAAAAGAGCTCCAGATTTGTTTGCAGTTTTTTCCCCATAGACTAAGGGGATATAGTAAAAATCTATGTTCAAAATTTAGATGGATCAGTTCGTTTCCTCCCTTTGCCCCCCATTAAGACTGTTACTCACTGACAATACAGTTGGGTTAGTATCTGCTTGCATTTAGTTTTAGGATGTTTCTCCCTCATCCTTTTTTAAAAAAATTTTTTAAATACGTAGAGCGTTAACATGCATCTCCAAGTCCAAACTATATTAAAATGTATAATCAAAGAATGGACACTTTCCCCTAACTCCCCCTTGTAGGTAACCAATTTCAGTGCTTACTGATTTATCCTTACTGTGTTTCTTTTCTACAAATGTAAGAAGATACATGTGTGCTTTCTTATTTATCCATTTTACTTACACAAAAGTAACACACTATACTTATGTTTCTGCAACTCTGCTTTTTTTCATTATTAGTTCACACAGACTTCATTTTTTCTACTGAATTTCACTGTGAAGTCTAATATGTATTAATATCCTTTGTTAATACTATGAAAGCAGCCTTAAAATCTAAAGCTTGATATGGCTTTCTTTTACAAACTGAACAAAAAACTCTAAATTGTAAAAGGTTAAAAGACGAGCAGGGATTCTAGTCCAAATTATTCACATTTCATAGGCAAAAGAAACTGAGATTAAGAATTAACAGTCTCAAAGTCACAAAGTTCAGTACAAAATATACACGTCACAAATATTAAGCACTGAACAAAATGCTAAACACTCAAGAAACAGACAAATTTTAAAAAAATCTTTCTACCTTCAAGAGAGCTACATGAATAAATATCAATATAGTGCCACATTCAGTGACAAACAGGTATGTAATTTACTAATATAATAAAGGAGGGAGCAAATAAGACTTTTGTTTGATTATTATTTGATTTCAAGTTTGTTAATGTTTTTTGGGATAGAGGGTACACGGTATGAAAGAACAGGACATCAAATTTGCATAAAACCACAAGGAGTTAGACTAGATTAAGCATAGGGCATTTGTAAGAAAATGAAAAACAAACAAGCAAACAAAAAACTACCGTACAGGTAGGTAGAGGTCAGATTCCAAGAGAGACAGAGTTAATTTTAAATGTGATGAGAAGCCATCATTAGTTGTATTCTGGCTTTGCTACTGTGTGATCTTGGAAAGGTCATTTGACTTCTCGATGTCTAACTGTAAAATAAGGACGATAATAATAACATATATGTTATGTGGCTATTCTGAAGAATAAACACATTGATGTGTGTAAAACTAAGTGCCAAGCACATTTAAAGTACTCTACAAACACAGTACCCAGTATTTCAGCTCTAACATTCCATGGTTCTAATATCTATAAAGTACTTCTAAAAATGAAATATGTAATATTATTTGAAGATTATAATCTCTGCTAAGCAAAGATTAATATGCTTTACAACTCAAGGGACATCACAGTAAGTGCAATGGATTTACTGACAGGATGCTTTGTTGTCTGTGGGGCTTCTGACTACAGACAGAAACACTGACTTTCTGTGCTTTTTTAAAGTTCGTTTCATTAAATGTTTACATGTTATTTACAAATCAACACTGTTAGGTATCTAGGCAACAATTTATACTCCTTTGGGTTCAACTATGAGAATAAAAGACGAAACAGAAAATACACTAGAATCATTAGAAACAATTCAGAGCAAAGAAGCCTATGACCACTGCTTCTTCTCCCCAGAGGCATAAACACAGTTTATGTCAACCACACACTGCTTAGAGACTATGCTAATAGTCATGGGCAATTTAACAAAAAAATTTAGAATGAAAGAGTAGCAGAAAATGAAAATAACCAAGAAAAGATGAAAGAGGGACTGTAGTTAACCAACCCTGGAATCACCCAACTGTACTTCTCATTATATGAGATGACAAAATCTTTCCTAGCCTCTCTGTTACTTGCAGCAGAAAGCATCCTGATACACACATGCTGAAAATTTAGGAGCTGATTATAATGTTTCCAAAAGGACAAGGAGATTACAGATCATTCAAAAATGTTTTAGTAGGTCATTTTCCTATCAAGTCATAAATATTCTTTCTCTGAACTGTCATTTCATCTTATAATTTCTATTCGAGCCATAAAAACTGTACTAATAACATATCTAAAGTTCCAAGACCAAAATCATCTAAATCAAAATGCCAAATGATACTGAAGGCTAGAAATAGAAAGCAAAGATACCTCACAAATAAATACAGACCATACCAAAAAAAAAAAAAAAACCCACACATATGGCCTTAAAAATGAAACTTCTCATACAGTTCTGAAGTTGACTGTTTCTGATATGCTATAGGTAACTCAATATGGCAGTCTTTCTAAGAAAAAATGATGTGTGAGTTAAGTCCTCAAAAAATGCTGAACAGCAGCAGTGCTGGGTGACAGAAGATAGCATTCAAAAGAGCAAGCAATTCTTGTAAGATACATAGCTCATAATCATATGAAAAAAGACAAATTAATAAATGACTGGAACAAAGACAAGGCAGCAGACAGTGGAAGAGTAACGTGTTGATTTGGCTTCCTAAAATCAAAAGCACCTTGTAAGACTGCTTCAAAATTCTCTCACATCCAGCCAACCAATCAAAACCCAATTATCTGTTTCAGACAGGTTCTGCTAGCATCAGGAGATAGGCTTTTTCTTACTGTAATAAGAAGCCCCATGGCCACAGCTCTCAATGGTGTACCCATCGACCGAAAGAAAACCAAGTATAACATTACAGGTATTCAGTACCCAAAAGATGTCCCTCGTCATCAACTGTCTGTAAAAAGGTGGAAGGCACATGATAGGTGATATATATTTTTTAGTATATACCTAAGATTAGATCTCTCTGTAAAGGGCTTACTGAAAACTGAGTATTCCAAAAGCCAGATCCCGAAGGACCTACACTGTTAATACTATGCTTAATTGCCTCTAACTACTTTTTAGTAGGCAGTAGAAAGTACTAGTAAGATAAGTCTGAACTCTGATGCTAAAAGAAGCCAATATTTAAGATGCATTATACTATGTCACCTCATTGACTTCATTTCCGTTTGTCTTCTCAAAGCTAAGGAAGAAACAGGAGAAATTTAAAGGATGGAGTGAATACAGCAAGATTAAGATGCAGTCCTATACAAATGCTAACAATTAACTGACAAAAAAAACCTAGTCAAGATATCAATATTGTAATTTTGTCTAATTTATTCACAGATATTATAAAATGGATACATATTTCCTCGAAAATATTTTCTCATTTTATCTTTTCTAACAATAAAGAAGTCTTTACTTTGTATACATGTAAAATATCTATTATTTATTTTTAAGTATTTCAATTTTCTCAGCTGTTTGTTCTCTAAGTTCAATCTATAAGTTTAAACATTGAGATCTAATTTTTTTTAAGAACGAGACTGACTGTGGTTTGACATATGAGAACCTAATTGTGTTCCCCAGCGAAATTTTCTTATTTTTAAGTTAACACAGTTTTCATTTTTAAGTAATGTAACATAAAAGAGTCCATTTTGAATCCAAGTTCCACTAAATAGCTATTAGTGATCTTGACCAAGTCACTTACTTGCTCAGCCACAGTTTCTTCATTTTTAAAATGAGGCAAAAACCTTACTTCACAGGCCATGTAAATGTTGACGTAAATAAGAAACTATATCAAATTATTTATGGTACAATGTGCAGTATACACAGGTCTTCCACAGAAGTTCAATACTAAATGGTTTCTCAGTCATTCTGTTTTGTTTGGTTGGTTGGTTCAAATTTCACAGAGAAGTGGCATATGGTAGTGGTTAACAGGACAGGTTCTGCAGCATGCCCGCCTAGATTCAAACCTCAGCTCCACCACTTACTACATGTGTTGCCTTGAGGAAGTTACTCAATTTCTCTAAGCTTCAGATGCCAAATCTTTAAAATACTGGACTAATGATAATGCTCATAAGCTTGTAAAGATTAAGAGATATAACACACATAAAGTATTCGGCCTAGTAATCTGCACATGTGCTCAATAATGTTGGTCATTATTATTACCATTACTTAATATTAAAAACTGTAAAATAATGCAATAACCATTACCTAATAAAGTGATAATCATACTTAATATTAAAAACTGTAAATTAACGAGAATAAAAACACTCACAACACATGCACTCAAGTTGCTGTGAAGTCTGCATAAAAGACAAATACCAGAAACTCAGCTTATCAGTCTACTGCAAAGGCCTCAGCCAGAGCTACATCACTACCCTAACTGGCTATATCCAACCACATTCTCAGCTACTCAACTTAGATATCCCACATTTTCTCAAAACCCAACATTTTCTTAAACCAAACACACCAAGCCTATTCCTTTTCTGTACCAACCACTGTTCACCTTTAGCCTAAGCATTGCAACAGCCCCCTAACTGGTCTCAGCAGGCACTTTTATTTCCCTCCAATTCAATTTCCTCATTTCATTACAGCAACCTTTTAACATGCCAATATAATCGTGTCACTTATCACTATTCTTAAAAGCCCAAGCCTTTAACATGGCCTAGAAGGCCCTGCCTTATCCTGTCACTCCTCTACTCAAGGAACTCCTCATTCCATGCCACGCTTCCTCTTGCCCAGCAAGATTCTTGACACAGGCTGTTACGTACTTAGAAAGCTCTTAACTCCTTTCTGTTTCAGGGCCTTCACACATACTACCACCTTGCTTTCTCTCAGTAGGTCTTATCCCAAGCCCTTCTCCTCACTGACAGTCCTATCCATCCTTTGTGTCTCAGTATTACCATTATTTCCCCAATGAAATGTTCCCTAACATCCAAACTATGTTAGGATTTTTAATACACTTTCCTAACAGACTGTACTTCTCTCTTACAGCATTTACCTCAACTGTAATTACTTCCTTATATAATTAAATGTTTAATTTCTTTTCCCCCAACCAAACTGTAACCAAGGGAGAAGATCAAGTCTGTTGTATTTACTCCTATAACCTCAGCTGCTACCATAGTTGCTTAACGAATGAAAGCAAAAGTCAAAGTATGAGATTTCACAAGCTCAGGCTGTTGGACATTCTCTAAGAACCAATTTTTTGGAGTTATAAGTTATTGTTGGGCTTGGCGCGGTGACTCATGCTTGTAATCCTAGCACTTTGGGAGAGTGAGGTGAGAGATCACTTGAGCTCAGAAGTTCAAGACCAGCCTGGGCAACATAGTGAGACCTCATCTCTTAAAAAAAAAAAAAAAAAAGAAGTTATTCTTCACTGAACTGCAGAAGGGAAGGTAACTTAATATTAAATCTCTTCTACATTTATCAGTAGCTGTGTTAGACCTTAATATATATTATCTCATGTAACAGTAAGAATAACCCTGTGAGGTAGATGGCATCTGTTCCACCTCCTGAATGAAGCAACTGGGAGTCAAAACAATTAGTACTCACCCTAAGTCACAAAAGGAGACAGAATTGAAATTTTGGTGCTAATATCATGTCTTTTTCCATAACAGTACATTAGCACCACTGGAACTATTTAAATAGTGGTCAAAAATGTCACTGATGTGATAAAACCTTCAAGGAGCCATCTAACTCCAATTTCATGAGTTTATGGTACTTTTCAGTAGCAGAATATTAAAACAATTTCTACTAAGTTGTGTATGGCTGCACAAGGGAAACTAGAGCATGTGGAAGGACCATTACATTGCAATAGTTACCTTTAAAAGGCAATTTATCTGATGCTACAATAGGCTGTCAAAATACAAATGCCTTGAGCAGTTATCAGCTAACTTAAGAGTTCTGACCTCCTCAAAGGTCTCCATTTCCCAATCCCTCCTGCTCTGCATATCAACATCGATAACCTTTCCCTGCCTTCCACTGATATACTGTAGTTTCAAGCATTTGCAAAGGAACTTCAGCTTCTTACTTCCCCCTACTACTCCTGCTTCAAGGTACCTTTAAAAAATGGTACCTTGAAAGAAATGACTCCTCTCAATCTCAATTATTAAAGACTTAGAGGAATCACAATTGCTAGATTACCCACAGGGATGACCCTAGGAGGGGTGGCTGGGGGGACTGTTAAGGTGTGTATAGTTTAGATTGAGGTTCTCTCAGTTCCTACTGCCATTTACTATTGTTGCATAAAACAATAACTAGATAGTTCAATAAATGGATCAATAAAACTCACTGATTTAATGCAGTGGTTCTCAATTTAAAAGGATACCGGATTCAAATGAGGAACTAAAACATATACTCTGCATGCATAAACTTGCCCTAGACCCACAATAAAACTATCAAATCATAATTGAGACTAATATCCAAGCAAGAGTACTTTTTAAAAGCTCCACAGATTATGATGATGTACATCTTCAGTTCACAGCCTCTGTTTTATTATATTACAATATTAAACTCCTTATTCAAACACTGGCTATGTGCAAGAGTGAAGTAGCAAAATCATACAAATGAATCAACTCCTGACTGTATTATATCTACGCACTGCAATTTATATACACATTTATGTCCTTCATTTCCATAGAAAAGTATCTCTCCCGTTTCCTTGAATTACATGGTTTTCTTGGTCTTTTCCTTTTTTTTTTTCACTTGCTAAAGAAGAATACAAGAATTTCATATTCTTCACATTTCTGAAGGAAAAACAGTTTCAACACACCAAAGTAGGGAGAACATACATTCTGCTTTACCTGAGACAGGTAAATCCCAGTTTATGTCTATTACGCAGGTGTAATTATTAAGTAAGACCCTTTACTGTCTAAAGTATCCAGGTTTGATAGCAGTAGTTTATTAGAAGCATACCACTGTTTTCCTTTTCTTATTTTTTAGAGACAGGGTTTCCACTCAGTTATCCAGATTGGAATGCAATCATAGCTCAACCTCCCAGGCTCAAGGAACCCTCTCATCTCAGCTCCTCTCCCCTGCCCCTGACTCTAATTTTTAAAAAAAATTTTTTTTGAAGAAACAGGGTCTCACTGTGTTATTCAGGGTGGTGTCTTCAATTCTATATGATTTTCAAATTGAATTTAAATATGGTATTTGAATGGCATTCATATACCGTGAAACTTAACCTTTTTAAAGTGTATAATTCAGTGTTTTTTGTTTGTTTTTGGAGAAGAGTCTCTCTCTGTCGCCCAGGATGGAGTGCAGCAGCACGATCTCGGCTCACTGCAAGCTCCGCCTCCCGGGTTCACGCCATTCTCCTGCCTCAGCCTCCCGAGTAGCTGGGACTACAGACGCCCGCCACCACGCCCAGCTAATTTTTTTTGTATTCTTTAGTAGAGACGGGGTTTCACCCTGTTAGCCAGGATGGTCTGATCTCCTGACCTCGTGATCCACCTGCCTCGGCCTCCCAAAGTGCTGGAATTACAGGCGTGAGCCACAGTGCCCAGCCCAGTGTTTTTTTTTTAAATCGTATGCACAAAGCAGTGCAACTGTTACCACTATCTAATTATAGAACATTTTTATCATCCCAAAAAGAAATTTGACATTCATTAGCAGGTATTCCCCATTCCTTCCTCTCCCTAGTCCCCAGCAAATACTAATCTAATTTCTGTCTCTATGTAATTTGCCTATTCTGGAAATATAAAATTATACAATCTGTAGCTTTTTGTGTCTGGCTTCTCACTTAACATGATGTTTTCAAGGTTCATCTGGGCTATAACATTAATCAGTACTTCATCCTTTTTTGGCTGAATAATATTATACTGTATGGATATACCACATTTCATTTACTCATTCAACAGGTGATGGGCATTTAAGTTGATTCCACTTTGACTATTATGAATAATGCTGCTGTAAATAATGGTGCACAAGTTTTTGTGCAGACATATACTTTAAATTCTCCCAGATATATTGCCAGGAGCAGAACTGCTGGGTCATATGTTAACAATATTTAACTTCTGGAGGAACTGCCAGACTACCCTCTAAGGAGTCTGAAGCATTTCGCATTCCCACCAGCAAAGCATGAGGATACCAATTTCTCCACATTCTCTCCAATACTTGTTATTTTCTGTCCTTTTTTATTATGCCATCATGGTGGATGTGAAGTGGTATCCTGTTGTGGTTTTATGTTGTGGTTTTAACTCTGCATTTCCATAACAATAACATTAAGCATCTTTTCATGTGCCTATAGGTCATTTACTTATCTTCTTCAGAGAAAATCCTTTCTGAAGTTGGGTTTACTGTCTTTCATTGCTGAGATATAAGAGTTCTTATACTCTGGATACTAACACTTACAAACATGTGATCTGTAAATACCTTCTCCCACTCATCAAGTTTTTTTTGTTTTATTTTGTTTTGTTTTTGAGACAGAGTCTTGTTCTGTCACCCAGGCTGGAGTGCAGTGGCACATTCTCAGCTCACTGCAACCTCCACCTCCCAGGTTCAAATGATGCTCCTGCTTCAGCCTCCTGAGTAGCTGGGATTACAACTGCCTGCCACCACGCCTGGCTAATTTCTGTATTTTTAGTAGGGATGAGGTTTCACCATGTTGACCAGGTTGGTCTCGAACTCCTGACCTCAAGTGATCCGCCCACCCCGGCCTCCCAAAGTGCTGGGATTATAGGCATAAGCCAACGCACCTGGCCTCATTTTCTTGATAGTGTCCCTAGAAGCAAAATGTTTTTAATTTTGCTGAAGTCCAATTTACCTATTTCCTCTTTGGTTATTTCTAAGAAATCGTCGCCAAATTCAGGATCATGAAGACTTAGCCTGCATAGTTTTAGCTCTTACATTAAGTATTTGATCCACTTTGAGCCAATTCTTGTATATGGTGTTAGGGGTATGAACACCATTTGTTAAAAAGGCTATTTCCCTCCATTGAACTGTCTTGGCATCATTGTAAAAAAAGAAAATTTTTTTTTAATTAAAAAAAAAATCAATTGGCCATAAATGCAAGGGTTTATTTCTAGACTCTTAATTCTGTTCCATTGATTTGTTTATCCTTATGCCAGTAACATATTATCTAGGTTACAGTAGCTTTGTAGTAAATTCTCAAATTCAAAAGTGGGAGGCCTCCAACTTTATTCTTTTTAAAGATTGTTTTGGCTATTCTAGGTATCTTCAATTTCTGTATGAATTTGAGGATCAGTTTGTCAATTTCTGGCAGCGGGAGAAGACCAGCTGGACTTTGATAGGAATTGTGTTAAATATGCTAATTTGGGATGACTGCAATCTTACCAAGATTAAATCTGCCAATCAATAAAGATAGTACATCTTTGCATTTATTTAGGTCTTCTTTAATTTCTGTCAATGATGCTTTCTAGTTTTCAGTGTACAGGTGCTCTGTGTCTTTTGTGAAATTTATTCCTAAGAACTGTATTATTTTGATAATACTATAATTTTTGTAATTTTATTTTTGGATTGTTCACTGTCAGTGTTCTATACGATTCTTGATTTCAAACACTTTCAGTAATATAAAAGAAGGTTAATTAAAAATCTTTACTGTATTTAAATATGATACCCTGGATCCTCTAAATAGTATCTACTAGAAGGAAAAAAATTGATCTAAATAAGTAAGAAATCCAAGTGGCTGTCTACTTTGCTAAAAAATTATGAAAAACCAGAATCAAGAAATGCCAGGTAACTTTAATCCCAATTTTAATATGAGACAATGCAACTACATTCCACACACAAAAATGATGCCATATATTTTCTTATAAAATACATAAATAAAAAACCCACTCATACTGTATACTCTCTTTGTCATGCTTGAGGTGAATTATCCTATAATTTGTAACACAATGGCAGACTCTTTATCCTTATGGAATTATCTTCTAATTACTTTTAATATAAGAACATTTTTCTTTGTTCCCACTAAACTAATACATTTTAATTAATGTTTACAATTAAATCCAGGCAAAATTTCAAATTCTAAATTAGCCCGAGACTATCATAAGCTATTATTTTGTGGAAAATGACTAAGGTATTCCATTTGAGCCTGAATTGTACATGTTATATTATCATATGTTTTTAAAATACAACATTATGTTATATGAACACAATCACAGCTATAAAGAAATGATTCGATAACAAAAACATAAACTGTACTTTGAATATAAAGCTCATAGACTTAATGGTCATTACTTGAAAGTGCAGTTTGGCTTTACATAACTTTCATAAAGGCAGAACATACCCTACAAATACACTAATTTTATGAAGTTCTGAATTCAATTAGGTTATTACACATTTTTAGGTAAAATTCAAAAATACTAAGATCTGATTCAAGAAATAAGATCAATAAAAGTACAAAAATTCAGACAGCATTGAGAAAAATAATCTCATACTAACTAGAAGAGAGCAAGAAATCACTATGACCCAAAGCCATTATGAACAATGTTGTGCCATGCACATGGGCCTGGGGCCAAGAGTAAGCAGGTGGGGTCTGAAAGCCAACTTGTCTTCCACTTTCTAACACCCTAACCCTAGCAGAAGCCACTATTTACTTAAAATCAGAGGGGCCTTTTCCAACTTTGCAAAGACTAGCTGTGGTCTAGCTATGACACCTGTAAACTATCTACTTGTTAGAAAAGTTAAGACAACTGAAATACTGAATATCGATTGGTACCTTTGCCTAAAATCAAAACAACAAAATAGCACTTTTTCTTTTTTTTTGAGATGGAGTTTCACTTTTATTGCCCAGGCTGGATTCCAATGGTATGATCTCAACTCACTGCAACTTCCACATCCCAGGTTCAAGTGATTCTCCTGCCTCAGCCTCCCAAGTAGTGGGGATTACAGGCACCTGCCACCACACCCAGCTAACTTTTTGTATTTTTAGTAGAGACGGGGTTTCACCACGTTGGCCAGGCTGGGTCTCGAACTCCTGACCTCAGGTGATCCACCCACCTCGGCCTCCCCAAGTGCTGGCATTACAGGCGTGAGCCATCACGCTCGCCCAAAACATCACTTTTTATCATGTGTTTATTTATTATGTTTTAGGTAAAATAGTCAATACACCAAAATAAAAACAGGATGAGAGGAGGGGAGAAATCACCTAAAAACCTAAAACATGGTTTAAAAGATGGCATCTTTTAATTTGGCTTTCTCTGATTAATAACAAGTTACATATTTTTGTATGCTTCCACACAGTGTTTTTAGATTAGAGATGTTCAAAGCTGAATGTGGAAAAACAAAAGACGCTTAGGGGTAAACTGTTCACAGCCTATTCCTATTAGACTCTATTCCTATTAGTGAAATATGCAACATGTTTTACACAATGAATAGCAAATACAGTGCAAGTACCTTACATTCACAGTGAAATTAACTAAATTTGATTAAAACTGGAAGCAATTTTTTTTTTGTAATGTCAATAATCACTCCCTTCACTTAACTGCAGAAGTTGTTCAGAGTTTTTTTAAGTTGGGCCTCCTTAAACAGGACATACGATTATTTTTTAGGTTGGGCCTCCTTAAACAGGACATACGATTATTTTAAAACTGTATAAACCATTAGTTGATCATGGTAAATCATCCAAACTACTAACTTCAAAATTTTTATCTGGATGACCAGTCTATAAAATATCAAATATCAATGAATTATAATTTGATTTTCAGTGATTTGTCTTTTACTACCTCAATTCATTTCTATAAAGCACAGCAAGACTATGGCGCAAAACTCCTGCAGGAGATTATAAGAATTGAAGATATAATCACAGGGCACCTTGAACTCCTTAGAGATAAGCATAATATTATGAAAATCATTAGAAAGGAGACTTTGTAAACTGTCCCTGTTAAGAGGAGAGCCCCTCCATCCATGGTCTTTCATTCTCAGATTAATTACACCTACATAAAGAACAATGTCCTGTCTTCACATGGGACACAAAAGAGAAATAAAGGATACAGCAAGGCAAGGCATAGAAATGAAAATGAGATTCTAATCCTCTACCACCAACAACTCACTCTCAAAATTAATATTCCCTCATTTGTAAAATGCAGATACTTATGCCTATCTCAAATACTTCTCAGGATGTCATAACTACTGGGAAAAAAAAGTTTTACAAATAATTAAATCATACAAAAAGATGAATTATCATTACTAGAAATAATCTCAGTTCTCTACATTATGATTCAAATATCGAATACATTAAAACATTTTAACCTCATATCATCTGAATCAAACCTGTGTATAAATGCTGCTCTAAGTCTAACCTTATCTGTATTTATTCAGTAAAATATGATTTTGAGTATACATCAGAGATGTAAAAATACATAAAACAAAAATTCGCAATTCAAGGACTGATTACAAACTCAAGTTACAATTCAGATCTAAGAGAATATGAGCACTCCTAAAATCACCCACTATTCAACAATCATTAAATCCCTCCTCCACCACACCTAGGAGTCAACTATTTTCCTGATTATTGTGATAGCAATTCTCTTCTGTTTTTTTTGTTGTTACTCATTTTCTGTTTCATGGCATAAGCACAGATCCCTAAACATCATGGCTTATTTTACCTGTTTTATTTCTGCATATTTTGTTTTTATTTTATATCAGTGGAATCACACGTAATGTGTGATTTCTGGCTTCATTTGAGAAACATTTTGTGATATTTATCTGTAGCTGTAGTTCTTCCATTTTTACAGCTGTGAAGTACTCCATTGTATGAGTGTATCATGATTTTATTTATGTAGCCAACTATGATGAACATCATATTGAGTGTGAGGCTATTACAAACAGCTACCAACGTTCTTTAACACATCTCTCCACATACATGTACATGTATTAGTTAAGTGTATACCCATGAAAAGAAATTAATGGGTCACAAGGTATGTAAATGTCAAGATGTTTCTTAAAGTGGCTGAGTTCCCATAACCTCTCAAAAACTTGTACTATAAATTCCTTTTTAAAATTTCAGCCATTCTAGTGGGCATATGATGGAGCCTCTTTGTAGTTGTAATTCGCATTTCCCAGGTTATTAATAAGGTTAAGCACTTTTTTTCCCACGTTTCTTAAATATCTGAATTTCTTTTGTGAAGTACTTTTCATGTCTCTTGCCCATTTTTCTATTGCATTGTCTCTGTCACATTGATTTGTAGAAGTGCTTTGAACATTCTGATACATGTCTTTTGTCTGTTAAAGGTACTGCAAATATCTTCTCAGCTCTGTCTTGCCTCCCTTTTCTTAATGGTGACTTTGCAGGAACAAAATTTCTTAATTTTAAGGTAGTCAAAATTATCAATTTTTTAATATTTGCCGTTTTTACTTTTTTTAAGAAATATTTTCCTGGCCAAAGAGCATGAACCTGTTCATCTATATTAGTGTCCACAAGTTTCAGTTTTGTCTTTCATGTTGAAATATATAAATCATCCTTAAACTGATTTTTGCATATGGTATGCAACATAAGTCATTTCTTTCCATATAGATTATCACTTGTTCCAGGATGATTTATTGAATAATTCTTTCTCTACTATTCTAAAGTGTGCGTTTTGTCGTAAAGCAAGTGTCTGTGTACATGTGAACCCTTTTCCAGGCATTTAATTTATTTTGTTTTTATACTTGTGGTTTTATTTCATGAAATTAATGACTGTAGATTTATGTAAGTTTTTAATAGAGAAAGTTCTTCCACTTTGATCTTCTTTCAAGACACTTTAGCTATTCTTGGGTCACAAAATTTCCTTTAAAACCCAACACAGGGCGTGATCTCGGCTCACTACAACGTCTTCCTCCCAGGCTCAAGTGATCCTCCCACCTCAGCCTGCTAGGTGGCTGCGACTACAGGCCTGTGCCACCGTGCCTGGCTAATTTTGTATTTTTTGTAGAGACAAGGTTTTGCCGTGTTGCCCAAGCTGGTCTCAAACTCCTAGGCTCAGGCGATCCACCCATCTTCAGCCTCCCAAGGTGTTGACATTACAGACATGAGACACTGCACCCAGCCCTTTTTTTTTTTTAACCTGCGAGAATCTAAACAGTACTGTAAAGCTCCTTAGACCCTGAGCCAAGAATCCTACAAAAAAAAAGCATACCAATTTACTTGTTCATGCTTTATGTACAAGGTTTACCTTTCAGCCATAAAGAAGAATGTAATGTCTGTAAATGTGCTGAACAAATCTAAACTTTCAACACTTGGTAGCTTGGATGTTCACCTTGCACGATACAGTTCAACTTTGGAAGTTGTGATAGGCAGAATAATTACACAGGAAAGATAACCATATCCTAAATTGCCAGAACCTGTGAATATGTTACATTACATAGAAAACGAGAATTAAGGTTGCAGATGGAATTAAAGTTGGTAATCATTTGTCCTTAAAATAGGTAAATTAATTTGGATTATCTGGGTTGGCTCAAAGTGAACACATCTTTAAAAGTGGAACAGAGGCAGGACACAGCGGTTCACACGTACAATCCCAGCACTTTGGGAGACCAAGGCAGCCAGATCACTTGATGTTAGGAGTTCGAGACCAGCCTGGCCAACATGGCAAAACCCCGTCTCTACTCAATAAACCAAAAAAAAAAAAGCTGGGTGTGGTGATGCGTGACTGTAGTCCCAGCTACTTGGGAGGATGAGGCACGAGAACAGCTTGAACCTGGGAGGTGGAGGTTGCAGTGAGCAGAGATTGCACCACTGTACTCCAGGATCGGTGACAGAGCGAGACCCAGTCTCAAAAAAAAAAAAAAAAAAAGAAACAAAAACAAAATAACAAAACACAAAAACAGACAAATAACAAAACTTTTGGAATATTGATTGGGATTACTTTGAATTGAGAATAATCCTCAGAAGAGCATGGAGTACAGCCCTCAAAAGGATATAACCTTAACAGGCAGTAAATTAACCCCACAATAAAGGCTTCTCTGGACCAACACTGACAAGCTTAAACAAAAAGATTCAGCTGATACCAATTTATATATGTACAAAAAGTCCAACACTATATAGAAGATACAAACAACAACAACAACAACAACAAAAACCCTTCACCCAACAATGTCAAATCACAATGTCCAGCATCCAAACATTACAGGGAATGAGAAGAGGCAAAAAAATGTGGCCCATGTAATAAAAGTCAATCAATATGAAGAGATCCAAAAATGATAAAGTTAATGGAACTGACAAGGGCATTAAAAAATCATTATAAATAAACCTACTATGTTACAGAAGAGAAAGAAAAATAAGAACATGAGGAGAATAATGAAGAAATAAAACTTCCAGAGATGAAAAATGATTTTCAGAAATTAAAAACACCTTGGATGGGATTACTCATTGCAGAAGAAAAGATCAGTGCACTTAAAGGCATGGTACTATTAACCAACCAATAAAGCACAGAAAGAAAAAAATGAAAAACAAAAGCAGTATCAGTGCCAAGAGAGACAATATTTCAAATATATAACTAAAATTACAGGGGAAACAAAAACAAAAACAGTTGAAGAAATAGTGGCCAACATTTCCAAATATGGTTTTAAACAATAAACTAAAAAATCTAGGCGGCATTATTGCAAAGGAAACCATACAAGGCCCATCATAATCAAATGACTAAAGCCCAGTAATAAAGTCTTAAGAGTAGCCAAAGAAAATAGAAAACTTACATACAGGGAACAAAAGGTAAGAACAGCAGACTTTTTGTCAGAAACTATGCAAACTATTTCACAAACTATTTCACAAAATTTAACAGTGACAAAGACCTAATTCATCAAGAAAACGTAAAAACCCTTATTACGCATGCACCTAATAATAACACAGACTCCAAACATGTGAACCAGTAAAAGGAAAAATAAATCCACAATTAAAGTTGAATATTTGAACACTCCTCTCTCAGAAATTATTGAAACAAATAGAAAATCAAAAGGGACACAGAAGTCTTAAAGAACACTATCAACCAATTTGACCTAGTTAATTAACATCTTTAGAAAACTCCACTCAGCACATTCTTCTTAAGTATATACAAAACATTTACTAACACTGGCTGGGCATGGTGGCTCACACCTGTAATCCCAGCACTTTAGGAGGCCAAAGCAGACAGATCACTTGAGGTCAGCAGTTCAAGACCAGCCTGGTCAACAGGGCAAACCCCCGTCTCTACCAAAAACACACACACAAAAAAACAAATTAGCCAGGTGTGATGGCCGCATGCCTGCAGTCCCGGCTAATCAGGAGGCTGAGGTCAGAGGACTGCTTGTACCCAGGAGGTGGAGGTTGTAGTGAGCCAAGATCATGCCACTGCACTCCAGTCTCGGTAACAGAGTGAGACTGTCTTTAAAAAAAAAAAAAAAAGAATTTACTAACACAGACCACCACAACTGTGCCTTACAATAAATCTCAACAAGTTGACAAGAACTTACGTCACACAAAGTATGTTCTTGGACTACAGTAGAATTAAATTAGAGACCTGTAAGAGAAAGAAATCTGGAAAATTAACAAAATATTTGAAAATTACATGGGTCAAGGAAAAAAATCACAGTGGAAATTTTAAAATACTCTGAACTCCATGTAAATGAATATACAACATTACTAACTTTGTAGGATGCAAAACAAAGGAAAATTAAAAGATTAAATACTCTTAGAAAAAGAAGGAGGTTTCCAAATATCAGGAACAAAAAAGGGGATAGCACTACAGATTCTTCAAATGTAAAAGAATAGAGATTCTAAAATACAACTTCGTGCCAATAAATTAGACAACTTACATAAAATAGACAAATTCCTTGAAAAACAAACTAAAGCTTATTTAACAAGAATTAACATAAATCCAAACAGCCCTGTATCAGTTAAAGAAACTGAATTCATAGTTCTGTTACACTAGGTAGCTAGTCAGACATGAGCAGGGCAGGAGAAGCTCCCCATCCCCCCAAACACACACACACACACACCAGGAATGTCAGGCAACCACCAGCTGATGGTCAGGCAGTTGTTAAACTGTCTCTCTAAAATGATAATTGGTCGCGGCCCACGCCAGTGAAAGGCAGTCTCCCAACAGACAGAAAACACCTGAAGCCGGTGATCAGCAGCTTCCCTATAACATCTCAGGAGTTGGACGAGTGGGCTCCAGCATGTACAGTAAGAGGCAAAATGGTGGCGTTTAACTGGTATATGACCTCCTAGGGCATTGGACTGGTAAGGGAAGAATACTTCAAGGAAACCTGCATACGACTTCAGTAAACACACTGCACAGGCTCCCTTCCCAAGTGCTAGGCCACTGTGAACGCAGACAGCCCATCCCAAGGGAAGAATCAGGGCAGAAGGGACACAAGACCCCAGAAGTATGCCAACATATAAAACCCTGAGTCAAAAGTCAAACCACGCACTGATCTCTCAAGTTGCCCACTTGGCCCTCTTCCAGGTGTTCTTTACTTCCTTTCATTTCTGTTCTAAAGCTTTTTAATAAACTTTCACTCCTGCTCTAAAACTTGCCTCGGGCTCTCCTTCTGCCTTATGCCCCTCAGTCGAATTCTTTCTTCTGAGAAGGCAAGAACTGAGGTTGCTGCAGACCCATGCAGATTCACCGTCGGTAACAGTTTAAAACCTTCCCACAAAGAACCTCCAGGTCCAGAGGTCTTCATTGGTGAATTCTACCAAACACCTAAAGAAGAAACAACATCAATTCTATGCAAAGTCTTCAAGAACAAGAAATTTTAACTCATTCTATGAGACCAGCATTACCCTGACACACACACACACACACACATACACACACACACACACAAAAGCAGACAAAAACTACAATCCAATGCCTTCTACGAATGTAGACTTTTTAAAAGAGTCAACGCAATTTTAGCCAGTGAATCCAGCAATATACAAAAAGTGTAACACATCATGACCAAGTGATAATTATCCTAAGAACACATGAATGGTTGGTTCAATATTTAAAATCAATCAATATAACTGACATGTGCATAGACAAACAGGAGGAGAGGTAGGTGACCATGTCGATAGATGCAGAAAAAACATTCGACCAAAATTCAACACCTATTCATGAAAAGGAGAGGAGGAAAAAAAAAAACAACAACCTCTTGCCAAGAGCTAGTGAAAAACTTAGTTTTCCACCTAAGATCAGAAGTAAGGCAAGGATGTTAGTTCTCACCACTTCTATTCAACATTGCACTGGGTCTACCAACCAGTGTAATAAAGCAAGCAAAAGTAATAAAAGGTGCATAAATTTAAAAGGAGGAAACAAGATAGTCTTTATTCACAGAGAAGATAATGGTCTACACAGACTATTTGAAGAAATCTACAAAAAAGCCACTAGCACTAATAATTAATTTAGCAATATTACAAATTATAAAGTTTTATATAAAAATCAACTCTACCTCTATATACTAGCATGAATCAATTGGAAAATGATATTCTTTTAAATTCCCATTTATAATAACATAAAATTAAAATAATTAGAGATGAATTTAACAAAATATGTGTCAGACCATTACACTGAAAACTACAAGACACTGCTGAGAAAAAGTAAAGATGACTTAAATGAATAGAGGTACCAAGCTCACGCATTACTAAGATCTAATATCCTTAAGAAGTCAATTCTCCCAAATTGATCTCTAGGGTAAAAACATTCATAATCAAGATCCTGTTAGGCTTTTTTTGGAGAAATTAAAAAGCTGATTCTAAACTACATAGAAAGAAATAAAAAGGATCGAGAACAGAAGAAACAACTTTGAAATAGAAGAACTTAGAGGATTTACATTACCAGATTTTAAGATTTACTATAAAGCTTCAGTAATCAAGACAATGAAGCATTGTCATAAGGATAGATATACAGATCAACAGAACAGAGTTCTGAAAAAGACCCACACATAATGGCCAATTAATTTTCAACAATGTGCCATGATAATTCAACAGGGGAAAATATAATCTTTTCCAAAAAACTGCTGGAACAATGTGATATCTATATTCAAAGAAATAAACTTCAACCCTTACCTCACACCATATACAAAAATCAATTCAAAATGGATCACTGACCTAAATGTAGTAGTCCAAAGGAGTTCTAGGACATGAAAGAAAGTCAGGAGAAATTCTGTCCAATCCCTATGACAAACCTCCAATTTCTACTGCAGCAGAATTGTAAGGAAAATCTCGAATCTGAGCTTCACCAGTTAACATATGAATCTATTCAAAAAGAAAGGGCATTTCCAATCTAAATACTCAAGAGTTAACTCCTAAGCAAGCAGTTATTAACTCAGGCACAACCCATAGAACTATAGAAGGCCCGTCATGAAGAATAAGACACTGACTACATCCTTAGAGACCAGCAGAGGAAGCAGCATAGACGATTCCCTAAAATTTAAACACGACTCAAAATATAACATATGAAGTTATACCCACAGTCCTCACTGAGGTTCAGAGAAAGTACAGTTCTCAGCTATGGGCATGAGTGCTTTAGCTCATATCACTCAGTTTCCAGCAGTTAATGAACAAAACAAACAGATGAGAAATGTAAGTAAAATCCTTGCTTAGTATCTGTGGAGTGGGGAAATTGGTTCCAGGATCCCCCATGGATACCAAAATCCTAGATACTCAAGTCTCTTATATAAAAATGGTGTGGTATTTGTATACAACCTACACAAATCCTCCTATATTTTGAATCATCTCTAGAATATGTATAATATCTAATGCAATGTAAAATTTTTATTGGTGCGTTATTTTTTATTGTTTTGAAGTAAAGGGTATTTTTTTATCCACAGTTGGTTGATCCACAGATGAGGAACCTATGGATAGAAAGGGCCAACTACAATGATAAGAAGAAAAAGACTTACAGAAGACTAACCAAGGTTTATATTTTAAAATGAGAATTAAACTCTACTATTCCCATCCCACCTACACATACACAAGTTTTAAACTGAAGGTACTTTGCATCAGTTGGATAAACAGGCCCTTTTCTCCTACTCTCCTAAACTAAAAGATTATCAATCATTAAATGGGCTGTTCTTCAGTCAAGTTATAATAAGAAAAATATATAGCCATATGAAACTGATGTCAGAATATAATACTTTAACAAAGTACTCATTTTTGTAAGTCTGTGAAATGTGATTTCTACTATTTAATTATTCAAGAAAAACAACCTCAGACCTATGTTAAGTAGCAAAAGTATTCCTGAAATGGGCAAAATAAAAATTTTTAAGATACCTTTCCCAAGATTTTTACTGACGTAATCATCAGGTTTGATCAATGATATCTAATATTTAAAACGCTAATGTTAACTTATCATAACACACTGATGAATATCCCCTAACATTTTTCAAAATTACTTCTTTTAAAATATTCTAGCATTAATATAATTCACTTCTTTTCCATTTTAAGTAGAAGGTGGAATTCAGGTAAGGTTTCACGCATGAAAACTTTTGAGGACTACACATCTTACTGAGATACTGTGAATGTTAACCTAGGCCAACGTAATTTTTTTAATCAAAATCATCTACTCCTGAGCTTTGCAAATATGAACCCATTAATTTAAGGCAGTTAATTAAAAGTCATTTAAAATGTCCACATTTTTAAAAGATCCCCTAAAATTTGCTTTTTCTATTTGACCTTTCCCACGCTTCATGAGATACAGCTAGATATGTCCACGTCATCTTTCACTTGAAAATCTTTCCTCAGCTCATGTAACTCATGTCCCCCAATGCTCCCTTCATCCTATTAACTGTCTCAGTAACTACCAACTACCTACTTACTTCTTTCTTCAAATAGAGGTTAACTGATAAGAGAATATGGAAGAAGTGTGAAAGATGAAAAAATCTGAGATTATTTCAGCAGCGTCACACAAAATGTAAGAGAAACTAAACTGCCACTACACAGTATTATACACTTCAACTGAATTTTACAAATTTCCTTAACTGGTCTAAATTAAGCCCACCCTCGCCCCCAAGAAAACCTCTACAATAACTGAAATTCAATCTCACAAGAACAGCTTGATTTTTAAAATACATTTCCATTGTATTTACTTCTTAACATAGAAAAGAAAAAATGACTTACTAGAAATGAAGTATCAGCTAAAAGTGCACTTAGATATGATCCTTGCAGAAAATTCTTGTTCCTTTTCGCAAAATGCAATTCCTTAAAAAAGAAAAAAATTTGAGTGCGTTATTGTACTTGACTCCAAAACTGAATTAAATACACAATTATACAAAATTCTAGCACTCAACACCATTCTTAGCAGAAAGCTCCACAAATACTGTTAAATGAAAATTAAATTTTAAAAAGTCATTTGTTTTATTTGGAATAAAACAAAATGTTAGTCAACTGAGTATTTCCATTGTTACAAATCCTTTTTCTTCAGCAAGTATTACTCAAATGTTCAATAATATTCTTTGCACTGTGAGATTCAAAACTTGATTTCGTAGGTCCCATTTTCCTATCCTCTGTATCATATGTTATACTTTATGTTTATCTGTACTGTGTATATAGCCTATTGAACTAACTAGTTTCAATAAACTAACTTGTTTTAAATAGTTTAAAATGTTCACCATATTGCTTTTATCAAGCAAATTGTGAAATAATTATGTGCTATCACCATAAAATATACCTGTATTTCAATACAATGTGTATATCCGTAGTTTTCACTAGCTAGCTATCTTTTAAAGGGAACAATGAAATTAACACAAAATGACAAAAATGAACAGAATACTGATGGTTGTCCATAAGTCGCATTAAGAAAGGAACACTAGTGAATACTGCTCAATGGATTAGGTGCATAAAGAATAACCCAGCCCTGCTACATTCTTGCTTGAAGATAGAGCAGGACATTCAGGTAGAAAAAAGAAAGCTATCTCTTTCCTCACTCCCATTGGCCAGGATCAATTATAATGCTAACACAATCATTTAGAAATGCATGATCAGGTGATTCAATCAATCCCCAAGTAAATCCATTTCATCAAATGAAAATAATTTCTCCACAGAAACACCAATCTTCTGAATCTGATTCAACAGTATTAATTATTATGACACTGATTTTGCTTCTATTCGGAAATGGACCCCTTCTTTGGGGGTGGGAGGGAACAACACAAAGTGCCAAGCATTCTTTTTATATTAACAAATTAGGTATTAAAAGTCCAAACTTTAAAAGACATAAAAACACATAAACAAGGCTTTTTTTTTTTTTTTTTTGCAAAGGTAAAAGGAACTTGCTTTAAAACACCAATTTCAGCTTTTAATCTAATTGTACAAATGCAGGAAAAAATTCCTCAAACTTAGATGCATTACCAACTTCTAAAATACAACAATTGAAAGTGAAGCCAAAATTTAGCTATTTGGCCTATAGCAAACAAGTGATTAAACAAAAATCTGACAGTTACACATCACAGTACATATTCTCACATCAAAACGCATTCCTCAATTATATAAATGTAGTTATTGATGATGTATTTTGTACTTAGTTTTCAAGTAGTTTCTAAAAGACTATATTGTTAAAAATCAAGTTTTTATAGTTCTTTTACAATAATCTATAATGAAACACACTTTCAAAAAAAAAAAACTAAAATGTTAGTGCTGAGTCAGTTATCACTAAATTTCATATATTGAACCTTCAAATCCCACTGCTTCTGTCCATCTAAAAGGGAGACAACCTGGACCTCTAATTGCTATCCCTATCTCCCTTTACTACCCGTTGACATACATTGTTAACCTGGACAACAAGCCATTGCCAAAACTGTTAAGCTCTTTAACTTTGTTTTTACCTCCACCTGGAAATAACTTTCCCCTTTGTCTCTTATATAGATCAAATGTCCAATTCAGTGATGCGTTCTGTGATGCCATCTTCAGTACACTTTAACTATCACCATCACTCCCAGGGAGTAAAATTATTGTAGTTAGTTGTACAAGTATGAGTCTCCCCTATTATACCATATGCTTTTTTAAAAGAAGGAACTTTGTACTTTGTTCTTTTTATATCCCCAATATCTAGTCAATATCTGGCCCAGGATTCAGTATAATTCATTTGGAAAATATTTACTAAGCATCCAACATATTCCAGGCACTTTTCTAGGCACTAGGAATCAATCCCCATCCCTATTCCTGACTTCATAGAGCTTACATTCTAGTGGGGAGACCTACAGTACAAGGTGAATAAGGAATATATAACACAGGTGGTAGGTTGGTGGAAAAGTCCTTAATGAGAAAAAAAAAAATTAAGCAGGGAAGGAAGTACTGTCAGAGGAAGGAGATTAAAACTATAGACAATGTACCCAGAGAAAGACTAATGTAATAACAACAACTACAAGAGCAGCAGTAATACTTGAGTATTTATCATATGCTATTCAGCATACTAATTGCTTTACATGTCATTACCTGACGTAATGCCAACAACCTCATTATTACCCCATTACTATTCTCAAGACGCAACGCAAATACTAAAGAAGCAACTTCCCAAGGTATTCAGCTAGTAAAGTGGTGAAGCCAGGATTAGAATCCAGGAATGCTTTTAACTGCTATACATAACCACAGTTCAGTAAATGCTTTTGTTGAATAAAGAGGTGGGAAAAAAATGAATGCCTAATATAGCAAAGCAAACCTCAGTCTCAGAAGACCAGTACATTTGAGCAGGTTCAGATATACATTGTACATCAATCTTTATATGATAGAGAGCTTGCACAGGTAGATACCTGCTGTGAAATATTTACAATTATTGATAATTTCATAATACCTTTTAAAATATATTTAGCATTTCTATATGACAATTACCAGAAATAAAAATTATACAATATCACACAAATCACATGGATAGAAATAATGTGATGTAATAAGAAATACATATTTGGTTTCTGCTGGAGTGGCAAGTGTCTCTTGTACGCAAGTGAAATGACTAGTGACTAGGGGGCCCTAAGTAGCTTCAATGTATGTGCTGGTCATCAGAAAGACCCAGGCATGAATAGAGGGTTAATGTTTTCAGTCCCAACTCCCAACCTCTAGGGAGGGGAGAGAAGCTGAAGGTTGAGCTGATTACCAACGGTCAATGATGTATGTAATCAATCATACCTAGGTAACAAACCCTTCAAAAAAAAAAAAAGGACAGGGTTTGGAGTGCTTCCAGATTGCTGAACACGTGGACGTTCCTGGATGGTAGCATGACCAGATAGAGGATGGAAGCTCTGTGCCCCTTTCTATACACCCTACCTTATGCATCTCTTCCATCTGGTCATTCATCTACATCTTTCATAATAAATGGGTAAACATAAATAAAGTGTTTCCCTGAGTTCTGTGAGCTGCTCTAGCAAATTAATCAAACCAGAAGAAGAGGTAGGGAGAACCCCTGATTTCCAGCCAACTGATCAGAAGTACAGGTCACAACCAGGGACTTGCAATTGGCATCCGAAGTGGGCCAGTCTTGTCAGGCTGAGCCCTCAACCTGTAGGATCTGATAGTATCAGGTAGATAGTATTAGAATTCAACTGAATTATAGGAAATCCAGCTGTGTACACTGGAGAACTGCTTGGTAAGTGGGAAACCGTCACACACGTTTTGGTGACTGGAGGCAAAGTATCCCGTGGCAAGTGGTGTATGAAAGAGTCCAAAAAAATATAATTTGTTTTTTTCCTATCTCAAATAGGTGATTAAAAACAAAACACCTTTTTAATAGAAGGTACTCCTGAAAGAAACGAGACCTTTGAAGCATTATCAAGGACATTTGAATGTTGAGTATCATGTTTTATACCACGGTACAACTTTCTCAGCTTCCAATTTTCCGTACTAGTAAGAATGGTTAAATGAAATGACTTCAACCAGTGTTCAAATTATTTGTACTACCTTACATTTGAAAACAATCAAAATTTCACTGGATGTTCTGTACTGAGCATAATGCAGTATCAAAGAAAACAAAAGTTTCTATATGAAAACATTTCCAAAGTCAATCCAAAATGAAACTCACAAAATTGTGAATTTCATTTGTAATCAAAATTTAGGATTAGCTGCAAAGGGTATTTTTAATTCAAATGAGGGTGAACTCATAAGGGCACCCAACTCCTCATGCCTTAAGATTTTTGCTACCAGCCATGATGTAGCAACTGGTATCGGACATGCTCTCCCATTGAACTAAACTAGAAAACTGATAAAATATATAAAACTACAATTTTAAAACATCAGACAATGAGCAGCTCAGCACTGTGAGGCCTGGAAAAAGGGAAAGTGTCCCTACAAATGCTTGGATGCATAGTCAGGATGACAGTGCAGAAAAGGGAAGCCAAGAAGAATATGGAGGACTCACTGAGTACATGAGACAGATAAAAATTCAGGAAGTCTGAGGTAGTGGGAATTTGTGGGACAGATTAGCAAAAAGGATGGTACTCAGGAGAGAAAGTGCTCCTGAAATCTGCAGAGGGATTCTAGAGCAGCACTGCCCAAAAGAAACATAATATGAACCTAAAATGTAATTTTTAATGTTCTAGTAACTACACTGTAAAGTAAAAAGAAGGTGCAATTAATTTTAATACAATGTATACCACCCAATAGAGTCATAATATTATCACTTCAGGATGTAACTGATATTTAAAAAGTGAGATTTTCATATACGTTTTTCCAACCTACATCCCTAACATTCAGTGTGTGTGAAATGATTTGGATATTTGTCCCCACCCAAATCTCATGTTGAAATGTAATCCCTAATGTTGGAGGTGGGACTTGGTGGGAGGTGTTTGGGTCATGGGGGCAGGTCTCTCATGAATGACTTGGTGCCTCCCCTTGGTAATGAGTTCTCACTCTGAGTTCACACAAGATCTGGTTGTTCAAGAGTGTAGTACCTCCCCCCCACCCACTCTCTCTTGCTGCCCTCTCTTGCTTCTTCTCTTCCCACGTGACAAGCTTGCTCCCCTTTTCCCTTACACCATGACTGTAACACTCCTGACACACTCATCTGGAAGCAGATGCCAGCAGTATGCTTCTTATACGTCTGCAGAACTATGAGTCAAAATAAGCCTCTTTTCTTTATAAATTATCCAGTCTAAGGTATTGCCTTATAGCAATGCAAACGGACTAATACAGTGTGTTTTACACACACAGCACATTTAAATTCAGAAAAACCATAATTCAAGCTCTCAAGAACCACATATGGCTAATGGCTACCACACGTAACAACACAGCTCTATAGTTTTTCATCGAATGTGTGCATGAATAAAGTGAAATTCACAAGGCCAGGCAAAGAACAATGATCAGGAAGCACTATAATAAAAAAAATTTTCCAAAGATTACATAAGACTGCAGAATGTTCAAGTTTCACCCAGAGAAACCTGGGCAATCAGTAGAAAATGACGCAGCAGCACCACCAAGTGCTAACGTAGTCCTATAATAGTAAAGGCTACACTAGATCTGCCAGAACAAAGTTTAAAAGCAAGCTCAAAAGGTTCATGCATGTCTGCAAGAAATATATCAGTCTGCCAAAACAAAATTAGAATCTCTTGACAGGAAATCAACAAAATCCAGACAACAGTGTGATGAATGTCCAGGAGTCAATCAAAACTTACTAAACATAAGAAAATGAAGAAATGTGTGACCCACACCACCTAGGGGGGAAATCTGATAAAAGAAAGAAGCCCAGAAGCAAGAGAGGATGTCTTTAAAGGCATAAACTTCAAAATATTATAAATCTATTGCTGGATTTTTTTAAAGGAACAATAAAGAAAATGATTTTTAAAAGAATAAAATGCATTTTCTAAACATGAAAAATGCAGTATCTCAAAAAAGTAACTGGATGGAATTAACAGTAGATTAAACTGCAGAAAAGAAGATCACAAAATTGAAGATGTAAAAACAGCAAAAAGAGCAAAACAAAACAAAAACAGATCATCAAGAACCTGTGAGAATATCAAGGGCAATCTAAAAATAATGTAATTGGAATTGCAGAAGGAAGGAGAAACAAAAAATATACGAAGAAACAGGGCCAAAAAATTTCCAAATTTGAGGAAAACTGAATACACATATTCAAGAAACTCAACATACATACAGCAGATTAAGCACAAAGAAACCACACCAAGGCACATAATAGAAATCCAGTCATACAGAGAAAATCTTACAAGAACCCAAAGAAGTGGAAAGACACATTACACACAGAGGAACAAAGATAAGAATTATCAGACTCCTTGTCAAAAGTAATGCAACAAGTTTAAAACAAAGGAATTACACCTGTAAAGTGCTAGAAAGAAGAAGAAAAAAAAAAAACTCTGTAAGCTAAAATCTATATAAAGCAGAAATATTCGTCACCAACAAAGGGGAAATAAAGACATTTCAAACAAACAAAAGCTGAGACAATCTGCTACCAGGAGGCCTGCAATCCAAGAAACACTGAAGGAAGAGTTTTAAGAAGCAGAAAATGGTAGCAGAACTGCACAACAGAGAGTGAGCCCTAATATGAACTATGGACTTAGCTAATAATAATGTATCAGCCCTCAATTGTAACAAATGTACCACACCAATACAAGAGGTTAATCATAGGGAACCTGCAAAGGGTGGGGTTAGGGTGGCATACATGAACTCTGTACTTTCTGTTCAATTTTTCTGTAAACCTAAAACTGTTCTAAGATATAGTCTATTAAATTTTTTAAAAGAGCAGATCGAAACCCAGCTCTACACAAAGAAAGAGTAACAAATGGTAAGCATGTGACAAATTATAAGACATTTAAGTTTTAAGAAGATATTTGATTGTCTAAAGCAACAGTAGTAATAATGTACAGTAATAACATACGTAGAATAAAATCAATGACAATAGCAAAAAGAATGAAGGGAAGGAAATTGGAAGTACCCTACAGTAAGGATCTTACATTATTTCTGAAGTGATGAAGGTGGATTGTGATAAATTCAAGATTCATGTTGTAAAACCCTACAGCAACTACCAAATACACAAAATAAAACTAATAAACCAAGAAAGTAGATTAAATGGAATGCATATTTTTAAAACATGTAATCCAAAAAAGGTATAAAAAGAGGAAGAGAAAACACAAAATAGGTACGACAAGTAGAGAACAAAGATGGTAAGATAGTACACTTAAATCTAACTATAATAATAATTACAGTAAATATATATGGTCTACACACCTCAATTAAACAGTAGAGACTGTCATACTAGATTAAAAGTAGAGATTGTCAGATTAAGTAAAAAAAAAAGACCCAACTATATATATGTTTCCTATAAGATACTACTTTAAATTAACACAGATAAGAAACATAAAATAGAAAAGGATATATCATATAAACATTAATCCTACAAGCAGGAGTGCCTATATTAATATCAAAGAAGAATACAGGAGAATTAATAAAGGGATGTTTCATAATGCTCACAATGTCAAATTATCAAAACTACCAAATAATTCTAAACATTCTAAACATGTATGCAGTCAATAATTTCATGAGTTCCAAAACACATAAAGAAAACACTGACAGAAATAAAAGGAGAAATAGATAAACCTACAATTACAGCTGGAGATTCAAATACTCCCTTCACACTAACTGGTAAAATGAGTAGATGGAAAATCAGTGAAGATATGTAAGACCTGAACAACACTATCAACCACCTTGGTTTAAATGAATATTACAACCAACCACTACAAGAACAAACATGAAAATATACATGTGTCTTGGTACAATCAACAACAAAGAACATATGCTGGACCATAAAACAAGACACATGAATTTATATGGACTGAAATGACATAGAAACTGTTTTCTGACCACAAAACAATTAAAGATCAGTTACAAAAAGGACATTTTTTGGGGGGGACATTTTCCATTTTGGGACATTTTCCAAACATTTGGAAATTAAGATTTCTAAATAACTCATGGATCAAATAAATCATTTAAAATTTTAAAAATACGTCGAACTAAATGGTAAAAACATTATTAGATTATATAGGGTAAAACTAAAGATACTGTACTTGGAAATTTACAGCTTTTAAGTGCATATTTTAGAAAAAAAATAATGGTTTAACAGTGTTCCAAACTTCCACCCTAAGATGCTAGAAAAAAGGAGCACATTAAACTAAAAGTAGAGGTAAGGAAATAATAAAAGTAGAAACTGGTAAAAGAGATGTGGGACAAACTAGATAAAATCAATTATAGTAAAGTTGGTTATTTGAAAAGAACTTCTAGTTAGACTGGTCAAGAAAAAAGACACAAATTACCAACATCAGAGATAAAAAAAAAGGACATCACCACAAATGCTGCAAACATTAGAAGTATACTAAGGGTGATTTTATGCCAATAAAACTGACAACTTAAGTAGACAAAATTTCTTAGAACATGCGGATTATCAAAACTGACACAAAAAGAAAAGTCTAAATAATTTCTGTATTGAATAAACTAAATTCATAATTTAAAAGTTTTCCACAAAGAAAACTCCAAGATGGTTTCGCTACTGAATTCTGCAAACAGCTAAAGATTTACTATCAGCTGTACACAATCTCTTTAGGAAACAGAAGGAGAGGACACACTTTCTAACATATTTAAGGAGGCCAGTATAAATAACTCTGATACCAAAATGAGTCAAGAGGACCACAAGTAAAAGAAACTACATACCAGTGTCACTTGGGTACAGATGCAAACATTCTTAACAAAATATTAGCAGGTCAAATCCAGCAAAATATATAAAGAAAATATCAGTACAGATGGGGTTTGCCTCAGGAATACAGGGTTGGTTCAGTATTCAAAAACCAATGTAATTCACTACATTAACATGCCAAAAAAAACCATGTGATTAATTTCAGTAGACACAGAGAAATAACAAAACACCCATTCAGGAAGAAATTTCAAAAAAAAAAAAAACTCAGCAAACTGGCCAGGTGCAGTGGCTCACAGCTATACCCCCCGGCACTTCAGGAGGCTGAGGCAAGAAGACTGTCTGAGGTCAGGGTTCGAGACCAGCCTGGGCAATACTGTGAGACCCCATCTCTACAAAAAAATACAAAAATTAAGGACAGGCGCAGTGGTTCATGCCTGTAATCCTAGCACTTTGGGAGGTTGAGACGGCCGAACTGCCTGAGCTCAGGAGCTCAAGACCAGCCTGGGCACCAGGGTGAAACCCCGACTCTACTAAAATAAGAAAAAAAGACCAGCTGGGCATGGTGGTGTGTGCCTGTAGTCCCAGCTACTCAGGAGGCTAAGGCAGGAGAATTGCTTGAACCTGGTAGGCAGAAGGTGCAGTGAACCGAGATCATGCCACTGCACTCCACCCTGGGCAACAGTGAGACTCCTCAGGAAAAAAAAAAAGAGAAAGAAAGAAAATACAACAAAAAAAATTAGCTGAGTGTGGTGGCACACATCTGTGGTCCCAGATACTTAGGAGGCTGAGGCAGGAGGATTGCTTGAGCCCAGGCAGTCAAGACTGCAGTGAGCCATGATGGTGCCACTGTACAACAGCCTGCACAACAGAGGAGACCCTGCCTCAAAAAAAAAAAAAAAAATCCTCAGCAAACTAAAAAAGAATGGAACTTCCTCAACCTATAAAGAGCATCCACAGAAAACCTACAGCTAAGATCATACTTAATGGTAAAAGACTAATTTCCCCCTCTAAGACTGGAACAAAACAAAAATGTCCACTCTCACCATTTTTAATTGCTATTTTACTGAAGGTCCTAAGCAGTTGAATAATGTAAGAAAAAGAAAAGGCATCCAGATTGGAAAGGAAGAATTAAAACAGGTTCTATTCTCACACATCATACCCAGTAAAAACCAAAAAAAATCTACAATAAAGTAACTGGAACTAAGAAGTGGAGTTTGCAAGGGTATAGGATACAAGATCAATATTAAACATCAACTGTATTTCTACATATTTGTAATGAAAATGCAAAATTAAGTTTTGTAAAAATATATTAGTTTCAAAAGCAGGAAATATTTAGAGACAAATTTAACATGTGCAAGACTAATATTCTGAATACTAGAAAACACTGCTGAGAGAAATTAAGGAAGGCCTACAAAAATAAAGATTATATACTATGTTCATGGAGCTGAACACTCAATACTGTTGTGATACTGATTCTCCCTAAATTGATCTATAGATTCAACACAATCTCAGTCAAAATCTCAAAAAGCATTTTTGTAAAAATTGACAAAAAAATTCAAAATTTATAAATTATAAACAGCCAAAACAATTTTTAAAAGAAACAAAGGCAGCCATAAAAAAGGATGAGTTCATGTCCTTCGCAGGGACATGAATGAAGCTGGAAACCATCATTCTCAGCAAACTAACACAAGAACAGAAAACCAAACACCACATGTTCTCACTCATAAGTGGGAGCTGAACAATGAGAACACATAGACACAGAGAGGGGAACATCACACAACGGGGCCTGTCATGGGGTGGGGGACTCGGGGAAGGATAGCATTAGGAGAAATACCTAATGCAGATGACAGGTTGATGGATGCAGCAAACCACCATAGCACACGTATACCTATGTAACAAAAGACCACATTCTGCACATGTGCCCCAGAACTTAAAGTATAATTAAAAAAAAAAAAAAGTTGAAGGACTTACACTACCTAATTTTAAGACTAAATACAGTGTGCTCTTGTAATAACAAAATATAAATCAATGGAACATAACAGAGAATCCAGAAATAAATCTAACCAAATATGGTCATTTGATCTTCAACAAAGATGTCAAGGCAATTCAAAGGGAAAAGAAAAACCTTATCAACAAATGATACTTGAACCTTGACATTACCTCAAAACAATCACAAAAATTAACTCAAAATGAACTGTAGACCTTCTCAAAATTGTATAGTTTGGGATAAAAATCCCACTGCCCCATGTAAGGCAAACATTTATCAGACAGGACACCAAAAAAGCAGGTACCATAAGGAAGAAAACTGACAAACAGCGCTTCAACAAAACTGAAGACTTCTGCTCTTTGAAAGACACCATTAAGGGATAAAAAATATTCACAATATAATGGAGAAAATGAAAAAAAGACTTCTATGTAGAATATATAAAGATGTCTTACAGTGAGTAATAAGAAGGCAAATAACCCTATTAAAAATGGGCAAAAGATGCGAACATTTAACTTAAAAAGATGTATGAAAAGACACTCAGTAGATTAAAAACGTTTAGCATCATTAGTCATCAAATAATTGGAGATTAAAATAAGGATATATAAGTATACATCCACTAAAATGGCTCAACTTCAAAAGGCTCAGAATGCAAAGTGTTGGTGAAGATATGGAGAAACCTGGAACTGTCATTTACTACTGATGGGACTGTAAAATCATGCAACTACTTTGGAAAACAGTTTCACAATTTCTTATGAAATAAAATATACATATACCATGTGACCCAGAAATCCCACTCTTTGGTATAATATTTACCCAAGAAAAACGAAAGCATATGTCCATACAAAGGCATGTACTCAAATCTTCATAGCAACTTTATTCATAATACTACCAAAAGTCCTCGAAAGGCAAACAGTGAAATTGTAGTTTAAACATAAAAGGAACACTGGTCAACAGAAAAATGGAACAAACTACTGATAGATACAAACACAGAAGAATCACAAAAACATTTTGCTGAGGGACAAAAGCCAGACACTAGAGAACACCTATTGTATGATTCCATTTAGGAAAAAACCTACAAATTTTTAAGACACCACTGAAGAACACAAACAGATCCACAATTCATACATTATGAAAGCCACTCCTCAACATTGGAAAGCTATAATTTAAAAGATTTTTGTGATTTCATAAAGTTAACACCAAGAATAACCAGCATTACTGTTTGAGTCTGTGTCCTCATCTATAAATAGTATAATTTCTATACCTCATAAGTTGTGAGAATTAAATAAGCATGTAATGTGCTTAGCACAGTGACTAGCATACATTAAAAACTCCTTAATTACCAAGTGTTTACTGTGGTACACAATGACTAATTTCTTAACGACATTCCTATTGAAAAGTCGTCACTACGTCCAAGACATCAGAAAGGCAAATATTACAGCAAAAGCCAAATTAGAAGTTTTGGAATATATTTAGAATGATTAAATAGCTGACACTAGAATTTTTTTAAAAATACTATTAAGGCCTTAAAAGAACAGATTTATTTCAAAACATATAACTAGATACTAATTCACAGGAAACAATATCTTTAAGTCAGTAAAATTTCACAGAAGCAAGCATTTAAGGAAGAAAGTGATTATATACACACTCACGAAACAACAGATTGTTCCAATTACAGGAAGTAAAAAAGAAAAATGACACAAACTTGAATAGGTATGAACAAAAAGCAAAGGAGGGTGTAGGGTAGACCGATGGGCAGAACACAATTTTGTATAACCTTAACCCTGAAAACAGGAAAGCATCTGAATTTAACATAAAAAATGAAATAGATACGAGAATGGTAAGATTAATCCTGTCAACTAGAATAATGCACAATTCCAGCCCCAGTGCTAGGTAAGGTTAAAAAGATACGTTGTTATACAATCTCCACTAAAACACAACTTATTACATTCTTAGCTAGTGGATGGAGGAGAAGGTAGCATTTGTGTGACAGTGTGATAACACAGTAATGCCAAGAAATGCCCATTATCCCCCCATGCCCTTCTACCTCCATCTACATCCACTAAACTACCCAAAGGCCCAAAACATCTGTTCAAACAGCTTCTGTTCTTTTTTGAAAAAAGAAAAAAGAAAGTAGTTTTATTGAGATATAATTTACATACAATTCACCCATTTAAAGCATACACTTGAATGTTTTTATATCCTCAGGTATGTGCAACCCTCATCACTATCTAATTCTATAACATTTTCATCACCCTTTAAAAGAACCCCAGTACTAATTAGGACTCACTCCCAATTTCCTACACCTACCCCAGCCCCATATGGCTCAGCCTCAGGCAGTGAGACACCTACTTTCTGTCTCTATAGATTTGCAGAAATTTCATATAAATGGAATTATACAATATGTGGTCTTTTGTGACTGGCTTCTTTCACTTAACATGTTTTCAAGATTCCTCCATGTTATAGCACATATCTACACTTTATTCCTTTTTATTGCTGAATAATATTCCCTTGTGTGGAAATACAACCTATTATGTATTCGTTTTTTTTTTTTTTTTTTTTTGAGACGGAGTCTCACTCTGTTGCCCAGGCTGGAGTGCAGTGGCCTGATCTCAGCTCACTGCAAGCTCCGCCTCCCGGGTTCCCGCCACTCTCCTGCCTCAGCCTCCTGAGTAGCTGGGACTATAGGCGCCAGCCACCTCGCCCGGCTAGTTTTTTGTATTTTTTAGTAGAGATGGGGTTTCACCGTGTTAGCCAGGATGGTCTCGATCTCCTGACCTCGTGATCCACCCGTCTCAGCCTCCCAAAGTGCTGGGATTACAGGCTTGAGCCACCGCACCCGGCCTATGTATTCTTTCATCAACTGATGGTCATTTGGATGGTTTCAACTTTTTACCTATTATGACTAATGCTGCTATGAGCATTTGTACACAAGTTTTCACATGAATCTGTGTTCATTTCTAGCTTCTGTTCTTACACACACACACACACACGTACACACACACACACACACACACAAAACCCTAAGAGTATCTTCAGATTGGGGTATCTAACATCTTCTCCATAGTGATCCACATATTGGTTGGCATTCCACAGTTTAGACATTTTAGATAAATTACTAATACAGTCTTTGCATAGCGACATTTCAGTCAGTAATGAACCACATAAATGTCGGTGGTCACATAAGATTATAATAGAGCTGTGCTATATAGGTATACCATTTTTTATCTTTTATACCATATTTTTACTGTATGCTTTCCATGTTTAGATATGTTTAGATACACAAATACGCACTACCATGTTACAAACGCCTACAGTATTCAGTAGAGTAACACGCTGTAAAGCTTTGTAGACTAGGAGCAATAGGCTATACCAAATATAGCCTAGGTGTGGAGTAGACTGTACCATCTAAGTTTGTGTAAATACTGTGCACTCTATGACGTTCACAAAGTAACAAAATTGGCTAATGATGCATTTCTCAGAACATATCCCTGTCACTAAGTGACTCATGACTGTACCTATTATATTTTCCCAAATTATCACTACCACCTCAAATCTATAATCAGTAACCATATTGAAAGTTTTCACATTAAACTTAATATTAGCCTGTAATAAATACTAAGACTAATATTTATTATTAATATATATTATTAGCAATTACAAATTCATTAGAATTTGTAATTCTTCAGGTGGAGGATGTGACTTCCCAAATGCTGAAGTTCTATTTGCCCCACTCTTCAGTATCATGGTACAGGCTAATACTCCCAGTATTCCTTCTCAGGCATATGGTGACTGGAATCCATCACTTTTACAGTCCTCAACCACCCAAACACCTGTAACAAGCAGCACACACAAACACAAAGTTTAAAAATTGGAACACTTCAAAATGTAATCTTTTGTACTTCACATAATGATCAAATATGCATGACTTTGGTTTACCAATCTAGTAAAGTGTCGAAGTCTATCAAACAGGTTTCCATATTAATAAGGCTTTTAACCAGAATGTAGAAAAAGTTTGGATGCTCTTCATGATATTCACCAACTTCCTAAAGTTCCGAACTGGAAAAAGCCGCAGAGAACATTTTAGGAATGCAAACTCTAAAGCTCATAGAAATAAAAGAATCCAGGAGTATATTGAAATAGGATTATATCTATTTAAAACAAACAAAAAGCACCTGAACTAATGGAAAATAACAATTCCAAAAGGTCTTAAAGCTAACTTGACAGATGAACATCATAATAACTTGGGAGTTCTCTCACAAGTAATGTGACACTCCTAAAGTATTAGTTTGAATCTTAAAAAGAAAAATGAGTGGTTTCAGATTATCCTCATAACATCCCCTTTACTTACACTATGATATTACTTCTTCCGTGGAAGAAACTGGGCTGATTTATAGCTACTGCCCTAAGAATTGCACATTAACTACTGTTATATCTACAACATATCCCAGGCTAGTTGTGGCAATTATAAATTACTGTAATACTATACCTCTCTGCTATAAAAGTCATGGGAGTGCATCATGCATGTCAAAATTTCACCTACTGTATCTCACAGCAGAAAAAAAGTTGACAACTACTGATCTAGACCAGCAGAGCTATAGAGATGACTTTAAAGCCATTATTTCAAAACCTTAGCTCAGTCAAAATGCTAGATCAATAGCAACTTCGCAAAGTGTAAAATCCTGAGTCATTTGTAACAGCAATTTAAAAGATTCATTTACTTACTATATTTTTACTGAGATGCTACATGAAGAGAATACAAGAAGAAATAAGACAAGCATAAAAGCCTTCAATGCAGTGTGTACACATCTATTACCTTAGTATAATAAGGTCAAATATGAAAAATACAGTAAGGCATAGAAAATACTATCGGATTTTAAAAGAGAAAAACTACTACTGAGAAGTAATCCAGTTTTCAAGGGCAGCAAAGTCTGGCCTGGGAAAGGAAATCAAGAAGAAAGTAGGATACAAGGAAGAATGAGGAAAGGACAATCTTTACCCACATCTTCCACTTGAAAGCTGGAAGTCCCCCTTCAACACCCTTCAAACAATCAAAGAATGAGCCTATCACTATGCTTTCTTAAAAAGTATCTTAAGCATTATTCTTTAAGGCAGCAAGCTTTATTAATAATTATTAATGTTAATAAGAAAGGACATACACATTATCTTCATTATCTTATATGGGCATATTAAAGAAGGTTTTGGTCATTTCCACGCTTAAAAACTGTCAATGGCTCTTTTTTTTTTCACCTGAAGAACAAAATTTAAACTGCTGAACATTCCAGCAGCACTACAAAGTAGTCTCAAGCTCTCTTTCCCACTTTACCATCTCTACTTCTGAAAAACCCTCCAATCTAGCCTAACTGTCCAACAAGCAGCTCTCCTTCTTCTGTTTTGGCTCTTTTGCTCAAACTGTTCTATGTGGTGTATTTTTTCCACAACTCTGACAATAAAACTTGATATCCAGTTCAAATGTCAATCCTTCCATGAAGCATTCCCTGAACACCTCAAAACTCTTCCTTTCCTGAACTCCCTAATCCATTATTATGTATAAGATTTACACATCACTTAGTAATTGATGGGATTTTACCCTCCCTAAACCATTACTTCCTAGAAGCAAAGAGCTATATCTTATATATGTTTCTATTTCGGAATCAACAATATAGAAATAATCATTAAAACAGTGAGAAACAGATAAGGGACAGAGTCCAAAAGAGGAAGGGTCTGGGGGAACCAGAGCCCAGGCCACCGTATGGTGACTATCCATATTTACCAGCTGAAAGGAGAAAAAGGGAGATCAATAAAAAGAAACAGTTTTAGCAAATGATCATTCAAATAAGGAAATGAAGGTATAATGAGTCTAAGAAGTCCTTACGACTTGCGGAAACTATGAAAAAAAAGTGAAAGCTCATAAATGAAGTCCCAATGACAGACAGATGGGCATAGAGACTGACTGCCTTTAAACAACATTTGAAAGACATGTGGATAACTCCAAAACTGTGTCGTTAATAGCAAAAGGTTTTAAATTATATTATGATAGAATTCTGATGTTAAAAGCCAATATACCCTTTAATTCTGGTTGATATTTTTACAAAAAGAAATGTATAATGACTAATGAAGTCTATTTCTCACTCCAACAGAAAATACTGACAGACTACTTATTATCTCTAGGGAAAGAAATGTTCACAGGTAATAAATATTTTAAGCAACTAATTTATAGAGGAAAACCAAGCATAAAGAACTTCTACACATTTCCAACTTTATGTTAAATTTCTCATGTTAAAAAATAGATAAAAGGCATAAAAGACAGATAACTAACTAACTTAAGCTACCTAACAGATTTAGTGCCATCTTATTAAATACAATAACAAGTGTAAAGTCAAGGAACAACATCGTACCTACCATTTATTGGAAGAAAGGAACAACTGTCAAAACCATAAAATAATACCAAGAAAACCAAAAGTAGAATAAATATATAAAGAGGTAATAAAGTTTAATTTTCAAAAAGTTAACTTCTACCAAACCAATTCACAAGTTTAGAAGTTACCTTTACAGAGAACATCTTATGTTAGATTGACATTGGAATAAAAAGTACCAAAGGAAGCCCTTGGCCAAATATAGGCCTATAACTCCTTCATATAATAAAACCAAGGCATTTCTGATTTATATGATAGACACAAACCTTTGAATAACCTTGCTTTTCAGAAAAAACAGTAAGACTTGCAATAACCCAGAACCAGCATTTGCATGTTATCAGAATGAAGTAAGGGCGTTTAAATGCAGTTTATTTCTCCTCCTCCATGATACTTTCCGGAGACTCTAGCTCACCAGTAGAAGTTGACTGCTTATGTCTTTTCCTAACTAAAAGTTTTATTAGCACCAGCAGGACAAGTCAACGAGTTTTCCTCACTCCTCTCAAAGCACAGACTTTAGAAACTGAGGACAGTGGTGGCAAGTATATCTATGCAACTCTAAAATACTATCCCTAAACCATGTGAAAAAACAGGAAAGGAAAAGGAAATTCTATACAAAACCACACAGCACAGCGTGAAGACAAAGAATGTTGACACTGCAAAACTGCGTGGGGCGGGGGGGGGAGTCACCAAATCCCAGCAATTGATCCCTCCAACTGTCATTCACCCCAACTCTTTGACTGATCCCCCAAACTCTCATCCATCCAAAACCCCAAACCTTTGTGGCAGGAGGCTAGCAATGGGGCCTAAGGATCATCTGGAAAGACCATCAGAAAGATTAAACCCACCCTAAATCTGAAAATAGTGGAGAAGTGTCCGGAGAGATCAGAACAGAGACTACAGGGAAGGAATTTCAAAATTCTGTTGATTTAAAGGGCCACATAAAGAGGCACGCTGAAACACACAGCTTCTGGCAGCTGGCAAAAATGGGCAAAAAGGAGAGGAAACTGCCCTTTGGTAGCTGTAACGTAAAAGGAAAAACAAGAAAAGGGAATATTAAAGGTACTACAAGACCTTAAAAGACTCATAAAATTGCAAGTCCCGCAACTCTTCTCCAACCATTGAAACAATAAAAACCACTGAAGTAACAGGACTACTCTACACTAAAAGAGAGAATCAATAAACTAGGAATATTATAAAACACCCAATACTATAAAAACGAACAAGGCTGGGCACAGTGGCTCACGCCTGTAATGCCAGCACTTTGGAAGGCTGAGACAGGTGGATCACTTGAGGCCGGGAGTCCAAGACCAGCCTGGCGAAACCCCATCTCAACTAAAAATACAAAAAATTAGCCAGGGACGGTGGCGCATGCCTGTAATCCCAGCTACTTGGGAGGCTGCAGCATGAGAATTGCTTGAAACTGGGAGGCAGAGGTTGCAGTGAGCTGAGATCATGCCACCGCATTCCAGCGTGGGCGACAGTAAGACTCCGTCTCAAAAAAAATAACAAAAGACAAGTTCAGAAAATTAAGAAAGAGAATGTGGTAGGAACATATCCAGCAAGGAACCCTGCCCCACCCTCCACTGACCAAAAAAAAACCTTAAAGCAGAAAAAAACTATAAGCCAATACTCCAAACAGAATTAAATATATTCAAACAAGCATTTCATCATATGAAAACCACCATGAATCAGAAATCTAAAAACCAAATGGACAAAATACAAAGAGAAATTTTAAAAGCTGGCTAAATTCAGACCAGAAATGGGAAAAAACACAAAATTAGTACAGAAATGAAGACTAAATTGCAAGGCACCCAAGAGAGAATAGATTTAAATGAAAATGAGCTATCACAGGTCATGTGTTATGAGCCCCATCTATCCACATTTGGTGTTAGGTTTCATCTGACAACTCTCCTTCCAACATTTCACAGTAACTCAAAAGCCACACCTCTTAGGACGCTCACATAAGCAAACTTCATGCCTTTTTCATGGTAAACTAACACATTTATCATGTACTTATAGATTCCTTAACAATTTAACATGTCTAAAACCATGCCACTGTTTTAATCAGGTTTAAGTTTCTATCCTTTCTTTTAATGTGTCAGTGAGAAAGTTTTTGAATGCTCTTTCTCTAACTTCATTGATCACACGAACGCTGTGGCTTTCACTGCATGATTATGCATACACAGTGATTCTGGGGAACAAATATGCTGCGGTGTAGCAGAATTGACTGTGGATGTGTGTAAATGTGTGGGTTCATATACACACAGATTTCTTAGCTCTGTGTGTTGAGAAGGTCTAGAAAAAAAATGACTCCCCCATAGCAATGAGCAGTCCTAGTCCTAGTACCCAGATCTTGGTTTCTAAATGCTATCCCCCAAAACAAGGAGCCAGGGCTTTTTGGAAAAGATGATGATCACAGGGTTGGAGCTGGTAAAATGCAAGATAAGCCTGAAGTTTCTCAGAAACTTTTCAGTACCAGAAAGTGAAGAAGAGCATTGAAACGGATAGAGGCGTGTCAAAAGGACGAGGAACCAACCTGACAGAGCTCTCAATGTTGAAGCAGAACAATCTGAGCAGTAACATTAAGTGACAGCATCAGATTACAACCTACAAAATAAAAGCCTTTGAGTCTATACTGATATAAATGAGTGAATAAATAAATGAGGGAGAAGGGACGCTTCTTCATTAAAGAATTTTAATTAATAAATGAGAAAGGAACAAGGAAATCACAAAATCACCATGAGGTTACTACCACAGTACTAAGTGTCACAGATAAGTTCCAGCAATGGATGACAAAGTGAATGGATGAAAGTTGGAAGAAAAAACAGAAATCAGCATAATCTCAAAGTATCTCCCCAGAGATTTATCAGCTACACCATGACTTTACAGAAGAGAGATCAGCAGATATTACCTTAATTAGGCGAACAAGATTAACATCACTAATAATAAAACAGTGACATCGTGTAGCCCCTGATATAAACATACCTCCTGATATGAGGTATCAGGTGTATTGCCTGGTAACAATCCACTTCGGTGTATTGCCAAAAAGATATAATCCCACATTAATCATAAGAAAGCATCAGAGAAACCCAAATTGAAAGACATTCTACAAAATAATGACCAGTACTCTTCAAAAGAGCATCAAGATCATAAACACAACAAGAAAAAAAATGAGTTAATATCACAGATTTCAGGAGACTAAAGAAACACAACAAATAAATGCAATGTGGGATTATGGACTGAAACTTAGAAAAGATAAACATCATTAGAAGAAAAACTGATTAAATTCAGAAAAAGGTTTTCATAGTGAAAAGGTAAATAGTATCATACCAGTATTAACTTTCCTGGTTTTGGTACTTACATTATGGTTATATAGCTGTCCAACATTATAGCAAGTTGGATAAAGAGTAAAAGCAAACACTCTATACAATACTATTTTTGCAACTTTTCCTAAATCCAACATTATTCCACAATAAAAAACGTTTTAATGTTGTCTTTTATGGATGGGAACATTTAAAAAAAGGAATACTCATGATTATTAGCTTCATTTATACAAAAACAAGTACATTATACCAATTCTTATGGCAATTCAAAATAATACATCAACGGCATAGTTTCTCATTGCTTTGTAATAATCAGTTCATTACATACTGTAAAGAATATTTATATTGATATTTGCTGAGACAAACTGCAGAAGGTATTGAAGAGTTCAGTACCATTCAATACAGTTTTCAAACATGCAAAACACTACATATTGTTCAGCAATATATATGTCATTTTAAAAACAAATCAATGAGAAAGGTAAATCCAAGTTTTAAGATAATGATTATCTCTGAAGAAGGAAAAAGGACAATGAGACTGCATTCTTTCTGCTAGTATTCATTACATTATTCACAATTTTTTTTGTATGCTTGATATGTTTTATGATTTTTTAGCCACTACTGAGGGGCACATTAAGTATCTGGAATAATCAAATAGTATCCTGCTTTGTTTAGAAAAAAAGATTTTACTTTTGTGGGGTTTTTTTTGCTTTTCTGTTCATTTGTTTTAACTTAAGATAATCTTACTGAGAATATAGCATTTATCATTTTTCATTTCTGTTTTCCAAGACCAAACATTAAATACCTTGAGGTCATCTAAAACAGGGTGCCCCACCTTAGGGTAGACATGTCCTCAGGCTTTAGAGATAAATCCTCTCAGTTCCCTGACAATTTCATACCTTCCCTTCTACTTCTCTTCCAATACTCAATCCATGGCCTTGTCATTATCAGGAACTCTTCCACTCCTGATAGTAAATTCATATATCCCACTCTCTGCCTACACCTCTTTATTCTTCCTGAGCACTCTCTCACAAATAAACTCATCATCTTCTCTCAAATCTGCTCTTCCTTCTATGCTTCCCATTTCAGTAAACAGCCGATTCATTCACCTCACTGACCATTATTCCTCTTTTTCCTCTTTCACATTCAACATGCCCTCCACCAGAGTCCTTTAATCCTACCTTCCAGATATCTCCCATGTCCACCTATTTCTTCAACCCTCCTCCCACCAACATAGTCCAAGCCACCTTACTCCTTTCAAATAATTTTTTATAAATCTCTCCTAAAAATCCTCCCTGCCTACCAGTCTTAACTCTCTCCAAATAATCCTCCACAGTGTAACCAGCATTATCTTTTTAACTAGTTTCTTCCCAGGTTTAAGATCCTTCCATTTTCCCCAGGATAAAGTCGTCCAACAAATTCTTTTTTTTTTTTTTTGAGATGGAGTCTGGCTCTGTCGCCAGGCTGGAGTGCAGTGGTGTGATCTCGGCTCACTGCAATCTCCGCCTCCCGGGTTCAAGTGATTCTCTTGCCTCAGCCTCTAGAGTAGCTGGGACTATAGGCGTGCACCAGCACACCCAGCTAATTTTTGCATTTTTAGTAGAGACAGGGTTTCACCATGTTGGCCACGATGGTCTTGATCTCCTGATCTCGTGATCCACCTGCCTCAGCCTCCCAAAGTGCTGGGATTATAGGCGTGAACCACCGCACCTGGCCAGCTCAAATTCTTTAACATAACTTAAGGGCTCTTTATAATCTAGTCCTTATTTCAGCCTCATCTTTCGCTACTCTCTTGTTATCTGCCCTCTCTTGCTCTCCTAATTCAGACATACTATACTCTGACTTTCTCCAAAATAATCCAAGCTCTTGAAGTGTATCTCTTGTCCTTAGGACAGGTCTGGTAAACTCTACTTTCCTCTTCACAAGACTAAGTCCTATTCACTCTTCAAGCCTCAACCTAGGCATCACTTCCTCTGGGCTTATTTTCCTGGCATTCCTGAAACTAGGTTAATTACTCTTGCAGATGTGTACTCTGCATTGTACACATCTATTATATGTCAAAATCAAGCACAAATCATATATGCCCACACTCCCCGTGACTGTGAAAGCCAAGCCTTGCTCACCGTTATTTCCACAGCACCCAGCCCAGTGGACTCTATTAATAAAGTAATGAAGTTACCAGTTATTTCAAACTGTGAAATAAATCGCCAAAATAACACAATAGTTACAAAGAATTTGAACTCAGTAAGTCCTGGATCAGAAGCATAATATTCCTTCCACTATACTTTATGACACTTAATTTCACTTTCATCAACAATTTAACATTAATTATATATATAGTGTGTAACACAGAGTTAAAAGGGATCTAGATATCATCTCATTGTATAATTAAAGTGATGCCCAGAAAGGTTCTTTTACTTGTTAATGAACAAAACAGTATAACAGCAATGCCAAGATTAGGCATTTTGATGTTCATTAATTATATACTTTAATTTCAGGAATTAGGCTTTTAAATTTTTTAAGTTAAAAACTAAAGTTTATGTTTCTTCTAGAATAACAGTTATTAAAAACAAAATACATAAAATCAACACTTCACTTAAAAGAAAGGTTTCCACAAAATTAACTAAAGTATTAAAACAAATATAAGAATATTTCATTATGGTGTAAGAGTAATAAAGATAATATTGGGTCATTATTATAATTATACATTATAAACAACAACCTTGTTCAAGACAAATCAACCACGCTCAAGACACTATGGAATATACTCAATGAGTAAGTAAAAGACATAAAACAGGATTCATACTCCTGTTTTAAAATATGTTTTGGAAAACAAGATGCAATCACTGCAGAATTAAATAGAAGAATTCGGTGAAAGTAGTTACTTAAATTGTTAACACTTTCAAAGAAAACAGTTTTCTCTTAGGAGTTTTGGGAGTATAATGAGAAATTACAAACTACTGCCCGAGGAATCAGCATAAATTCAAAATTTCTTAGCTTAATAAGCCAAAACGGCTCTGAATCAATGAAACTCCAATATCAATAGCATACCAGCTGCCTGGTTGCTGGTGTCTAAATACTCTTACCCAATAAAGGAAAACTTGAAATAATGTAATGACTGATTGCAGGACAACAGCAGGAGATGACCATAAGATGAGCCTGGAATATCCTACTGGTCCAGAATGCAAGAAAGTGTTCAACAAATGATGGGAACATGTTAAAACCACCAATGAGTTAATGTGAAGAAGTTTCCACTAACCAAATGTGGGTTAATTTGGAACATCAAAATGAATACTGGCAGGTAATAGACAATAACCTACTTAATAAAAAAGAATCTATGATATATTGATATCAAAATGAATAGGACAAGGTCTTCTTTAAAACAGACTAGAATGCCCACTGATAAATGGAGAGGGAACGATGGTTAGCAAAACACTATTTTGCAATTCTGTGTAATAAGTAATTCAGGCAAGAGTAATCAATGAATGCTAAAACCATTCTTGTAAGCGTTTGGAGGAGGAAATTTTCAGTCTCCAACAGATTACTGAGTAATAACAAAGGGGACTATGATACCTTTTGTAATAGAGAAAACTAGCAGCTAAAACCTTAACTAAGTGGTCCAAATAAACATCAACAACATAGTCAAAATGACATCATACTGCCTCATGATGTGATGCACTGAGAATATACCACCACTTACATGGGATTTCTGCCAAAAATGCAAACCTTGAATCTAATTACAAAGAAGCAACTGGACAATCCAAACCAATGTACATCCCACAAAACAAAGGGTCTGTACTCTACAAAACCCAAGAATTAAAAAGGCTGAAGAACTGTTTCAGATTAAACAATACAAGAGATATAATTAAGATACATTGTATAATATTGGAATGGGAAAAAATATTAAAGGATATTATTGACACTACTGGAGAAATTTCAACACGAACTGTACATTAAACAATAAGATCAATATTAAATGTCTTGAATCTCCCATACTAATGTAAGAATATGCCCTTATTAGGAGATATCAGTTGAAGCATTAAGGGGTAAGGGAACTTGATGTGTGCAACCTCCTCTCAAATGGTTCAACAATAAAAATAATTTTAATAGGAAGAGAACAAAACAGAGAAAAAAAGGAGATGAGGAAAAAGATCTACACAGTGGATTCTTGATATTACATAACAACATCAGATATGTTCAATGATATTCTATGTGGTTTCCTTGTTAGAAATGTACATAGAGCATTAACATAGGATTTCCCTGTATATAACCTGAATTTAATCAGACCTGTGATGTTTTGCCACTGACTTTAACTAAATAAACTTGCATCATTGGCATACTCTAGACCAGGGGTCCCCACCGCAGGGCCACAGACCGGTACTAGTCCATGGCCTGTTAGGAATGGGGCCACACAGCAACAGGTGAGCGGCAGGCCAGCGAGTGAAGTTTCGTATGTATTTACAGCCGCTCCCCATCACTTGCATTACCACCTGAGCTCCACCTCCTGTCAGATCAACGGCAACACTCAACTCTCACAGAAGCACAAACCCCACTGTGAACCACACATGCAAAGGATCTAGGTTGTGCACTTCTTATGAGAATCTAACGCCTGATGAGATCTTTAGTCACTGTCTCCCATCACCCACACATGGGACCCTCTAGTGGCAGGAAAACAAGTTCTGGGCTCCTACTGATTCTACATCATGGTGAGTTGTATAAGTATTTCATTATATATTACAATGCAATAATAATAAAGTGTACAATAAATGTAATGTGCTTGAATCATTTTGAAACCATCCCCTCCCCCCACCATTTGTGGAAAAATTGTCTTCCACAAAAACAGTCCCTGGTGCCAAAAAGGCTGGGAATAGCTGCTCTAGGAAGAAGATGTAATCAAGGAGTTTCAAACTGTAAATAAAATAATAATCTCTGCTTCCAGACTTTGCACCCACTCTGCAAATATAAAAAGAGAGCAAGAATGACAAAGCAAATGTGGTATATGTTAACAACTGGTGAATCTGAGGCAGATATAAATGGGAGTTCATTGTACTATTCTTGTAACTTTTCCCTAGGTTTGATTTTTTTCCAAAATAAAAACAAAAAAAAAGTCTGTCAACTCTAAAACTTTACTTTGTGGATATTAAGCCATCTCTGAAAGAAAACAAAAACAAAACCTTAACCCCCATATTCTTCTCTCCCTTTCTCTTCATAATCCATATCATCAATTAGATTTAACACCATTAACAAAAAGGTTTTCAGTATCAAAATAAACATTTTGCCAAAGGAGTCCCCAATTTACAAATGGGGTATGTTCCAAAAGCCTATTTGTAAGTCAGCTATTTAGAATGGGGAATGACTCTCACAATTACAAATGGTGGCTGGGTTCCTAATGTTAGCCACAAAAGTTCTTTGATGTATTTTCATTAGCAATACAGCTGAATAAGTAATGTATTTCATGTATACCGTGTTAATTTCCTTAAAGTTCCCCCCTCAACTTGGAGCTTTTCTGTAAACATATGAAACTAGCTGGATAAGCTAGAGGAAAGGAATAGGGCCAGAAGGGATGTTGGTTAGTAAGGAATAACAGGGATATGCACTTCAAACTGGAAATACTTCCTTCAGACAAGATGGCTACTCAGTGCCTGGCAAGAAAGCAAAATAGAATCTGAGGAAATGCCCTCGTGCTCCACAGCTCTCGAATTCCTGCCCCTTAGAATGATAATGATAGTATATTAACAGAAAACACATGAAGTAAGATTATAATCTGGAAAGCATCTTTATGATTTTTAAAGTGTGATTTGGGAAAACTGGTCTGCGGCTGGTTATTTCCGTTGATTAGGACAACTTCTACTCAATTCAACATTTACTGAGAATTCACTATATCTACTATGATAGGTTGGTTGGTAGATACTGAGCACACAGAAAGAGCTAGCTGGTCCTTGCCATAGCAACTCAGCCTAACAGAAGAAACTGACAACAATTATAATATTCTAAATACCTAACATGGGATTTACTCTAAAACAAACAGTGCATATATCATGGGCACACAAAAGCAAGAGCAAAAAACTTTTGTCTAGGAGATTAAAACTGGTATCACAGATGACATTTGAGCCAAGACTTAAAGGATAAGTAGTTCAATAACTATTACTATGTGAGCAAGACAGCATTCCAATCATTGGCAAAAATATGAACAAAGATAAAGAAGCATCAAATATCTACTATCTTCCAAGTGCCAGGCAGCATGCTAATGCCTGGGGATACAGCTAAGAATAAGATGAACAAGGCCTCTGCCTTCATGGAGTTTATATTCAGGTAATGGACAAATACCATAAATAAGCAATAACTAAACAAACCAGGTATACACAAATTACAATTGTCTTGAAGGAAATAATCTGTGTAAGAGAGTAAAATGGTAGAGTGCAATATTAAATAGGATGGTCACATTAGGCCTCTGAGTGAGAAGTGAGATTTGGGCCAAGCTCCAAAGCGTTTGGCCAAGCCAGACATTTGAAGACTATCCCAAGGAGGGAGTACAAAAAGTGCAAAAGGCCCTAAAAGAAGAAAGGGTGCATTTAAGAAACACCGAGAGGCCTTCGTGGCTGGCATCCAATGAATGAGGGGAAGAATGATGAGAAGGAGAAAGATCATTCAGGGCCATTTAGGCCACAGAATGGAGGACAGACTTGATTTTGAGAGGAATGGGAAGTCACTGGAAGATTTTAAGCAGAAAAATGATATGATCCAATGTAGGCTCTTAAAATGATTCTCAGGCTGCTGTGTGAAGAAAAAAAAAAAAAACTTGTGTGGAGCAAGAAGAGAAATAAGCCCACTTAGAAAATTACTGCAGTATTTCATGCAAGAGAATGATGGCTTAAAATAAAGAGGTGGCAATGAAGACTAACAGCAGTGGACTGCTCAAGATAAAGTGTGAAGGTACAACAGGACATGAGGATAGATTGGATTTAAGAGAAATGGAAAGAATCAAGAATCATATCTTAAGTTTTTGGCTTAGGTACTGCCATTTATGGATATAGGGAATGCCAGCAGAAACACCAGGGTTTAGGGGTAGGAAGAAGGCTAGGGGAGAGGGAAAAAATAGCTATATTTTAGCCATATCATTTATATTATATCTGAGATTCCAACTAGACTTCCAAGTGAGTATCAAACTCAAGAGAAGTCTGGGCTGGAGAAATAATAGTAGTAGTCATCATCATGAAAACACATAGTCTTTTCAGATTAGCACTAACAGCTGGCTTTGACTAGGGCATAGAAACTGAAAGGTGATGGCTGAAAATGAGCCTCAAAAGATACAATGGAATCGTATTACAAAGTGAGCCATGACTAATAGCAATAGCAGTAGCAGTAATGATAGTAATAGTAGGAGGAAAATTAATGCAGGTTATATACCAGGCACTGCACTTTATAATACACACCTCATCTAATCCTCTCAAAAACCATATGAAATAATGTTATAATTACTATTTTATACACTAAGCCTCAAAAATCCTAAGAACTTGCCAAAGAACACAAAGTAAGTAGCTAAATAAGAACACAGTAAGAAAAGTAGGGATTTTAACTTAGGATGGGAAGTTTGTTTGTTTTTTTTTTTTTGGAGATGGAGTCTCACTCCATCACCCAGGCTGGAGTGCAGTGGCGTGATCTCGGCTCACTGCAACCTCCGCCTCCTGGGTTCAAGCCTCCAGAGTGGCTGGGATTACAGGTGTGAGCCCCTACGCCCGGCTAATTTTTGTATTTTTAGTAGAGACAGGGTTTCGCCATGTTGGCCAGGTTGGTCTCGAACTCCCGACTTCAGGTGATCTGCGCACCTCCACCTCCCAAAGTTCTGGGATTACAGGCATGAGCCACCACGCCCAGCCAGGAAGTCTGATTTTATAGGCCAATCTTCTATCCCTGACATTACTGCCTCTCTATTGATCTCGCATGCCTTCAAAGTCGTTTTTTTTTCTCTTTAAGAAGAAATGACACATAGATCTGAATTCTAGAAATATAATTCCAATTTCTATGTAGAAGATGGACAGCTAAGGATGAGGATGAGAGGTGAAACAGGCTAATATAGTATTACCTAATGCAGAAGCAGCTTGTTTTATTAAGCCCAAAAGTTACAAGTTCTCTTACCAGGTCGAATGGAAAGCAGCCCTTTGTTCCAAGTGTCACAAATCACGCCTCAAACGAATCCAAGTCAACCTGCACATGCATGCTGCTGGTCACACAAGTAACGAAGTAAAAACGTCCAGCTCATGCAGTATAAACTTACTGATCACTACTGAAAACATTTCTCAAGCATATAATTTTAATAATGGTAAGAATTTTTTAAGTCCATATATTAGAGGTTTTTGTTTTATTTTGTTTTTGCTTTGTTCTATTTTTTCCTGTTTATTTTGTTTCTGAAGTTTATATTTTTGTGTAAGGAAATAAAATTAGTATTAATTCAAGACAACCACAAAAAGACATGCCCAGGTTGGTATTTACTAGACATTTGATTAATAAATGTTTTTTGCCCATGTTTGTTCCTCTGGCTTTTATCAACATCACTTGTTAAAATAATGATGAAATTACCTGCCTTCATACACCAATGTTTAAATACGGTATTCCACCTCAAAAGGTGCTAATATTTTTAACTCATATGCTTATGATTTCATCTCAACTAAGACAATTAAAATATTAAATTCAGTAAATATCAATTAAATTCAGTAAATATAAATATTAATTAAAGTATAAAGCCTCTATATAAAAATTTAGTACTTATTAAATAAGTACCAACCTATATCATGTGCTATGTGTAAGACTTACTAATTAACAAATGGATTTACACTCTTAATTATAATAAACCGGACACAAGGTCCATTTATTATAAGGTACACAGATAGACTATACACAAAGAAAATCATTAATTTCACACCAAATAAAAGTATTCTAAAAATTACAGATTAACTGTTAAAGAAGTTATTTTAAAATATGAAAATAACCTTCAATATTAAAATATTTAAAAACTTTTGTTCAGTAGATAAAGCTATTTTAAAATACCTATTCAAGGTAGATTACAAAATTATTCTTCTAATTTTAAATTTTAAATACCATATCTTAGAGACCACTCCCACAGACAATCCCTCAAAGACAGAATTCGCTGAAGATTGGGAAACTATTTCTATTTAACTTGAATCTTTAGAAAAATATTTGGGGAGACTATGGAGATTAGAAACAAACTATGGTTGAAGATCAAAATTCTAATGTTTTAAAACAGCCAATTAAGTATTTTATGTATAATCTGACAATGAATTTAGGATGCTGGGATATTTTATCCAAAACAAATACATAAGAATTCTCTATTGATACATTATACGAAATCCTTTTGGTCACAAACACTAAACGTATAGGTACTGGGCAGGGTACCTATATAATCTTCAGCCAGAAGGGATGCAGAGAGATCAGGCAATATGCATTTTTGCACATCAGGCAGTGCACTAGAACTTCTACACCCATTATCTCATTTAATTCCAACACGGGACAGGTAGTGTAATTCTATCTCATTTTACAGGAGATACCTCAACTTAGTCAGCAGTGGAGTTGGATCTGAATCAAGATCTGACTAGAGTCAAGCAGCCTTCCTTTACCGGGACTTGCAAATCAGCATATGTTAAAGCATTCTCTTGCTTGAGGTTATCCAGCTTAAAGGGTGATCTGATTTCCATATTTACACTTATTATTTAAACATTAGCAGAGAAGGCACTCACTTCTCCATTTACTAAGAATCCACAGATTTTCTTTCTTATCTAGAAAAAAGAAATAGTGATCATTTTCGGTCCACAAACAGTTTTCTCATAGTGTCATTGCATAAAAGAAAACTTCGGCTAGACTTTGAAACATTCATATGTACCATGAGTAACTGGGGCATGGTCTTACGACAAGACAGAATATTTGAAATCAGAAATGCCCCCAAATCCAGGCCCATTATCATGGTATATTACACCACATTCTTTTTGCCAGACTAAAAGCAGCAAAGGGAGGAAAAAAGATGGTTTTCCAAAACTGACAAGCATGCTACTTTTCAGTAACAAATTTGTTTACGGCTTCTTCCTCCTAAATCAGAACACAAATCTACTGAAAAGATTTAACTAGACTATTTCAAACTCCAAAATCATATTCTAATAAACATTTCCATAATTACTTAACCACCCTCAGAATATAATTCAATATTCCTCTTTCTGGTAGCCAATTAATGGATGACACTACTATTGCTGGAATATTAATAAAATTAAAATTAACCCACAATGTATTCTAGATGGAAAAGGCAAATTGTAATGAAATTGCTTTGAAAAACATAACATCACCATTGAAACAACTCAACATTTTCAAGAGATTATTTCCAACTGCATTTACAAAAAACAATCTTTGTCGCACATGCCCACATGAAAACAACCTCTAAAAATACAGAAGGAAATTGTTCTCAAACCATAATTCAACATGGTGACATTACAATTATTTCTGGGCCTCAATAAGCTATTTTCCTTCCACTGAACACCCCTCAGAATGTAATTTTTTAAAAAACTTTTGAAGGCAAGTAAAGAGTTAAGTGTAATTTTAACACTTCTGTTCTAATATGAAATAAAACCACAATTTTATATATAACCATAGTGTGAATCAAAGGAAATAGGGAAGCAAATAACTGCATTTAGAGAGGTCACCATTACTTCAAAGTCACTGTTTTCACTAAGTAGCTACTGGAAGCATACTCTTCAACAAAATTGTTAATCTAGAGTCTACCAACATTCAAATCACCAGTTTTAGCTCTTCAGAGTACTTTTGATTATTATAACACCATTATCACAACTTTTTGCAACAATGCTCACTGAGAATTAAAATAAAGGTGATTCTACTGTCAGTTAATGCATCACCATATATAACAAATACTGATCTTAATGTTTTATGATATATATACTTGTGTTTATGACATTTAATATAAACTAATCTAAATATGCATCTGCTTTAGTGAAAACTTTTGAGTCCCTAAAAGTTGTAATTTACAGAAAAAGAAATAGAGACTGAGCTCCCCAAAAATACACACACACAAAAAAAATTGTACATACAAAAGCCATAAAGGCACAATACAGTTATTTTTATCCTCACTTCCTAAATTCATATTAAAAGAAATGTCATTTTTGTATGTTTAAAAAAGAACTATTTTGTTTACCTTTTCCACAGACTGTTCAAGAACTGCCAAGGTACCACAGATTTTAAAACTGACAACTAGAGTACTTAGCAGTTGCCAAAACAACACAGCTGGATTCTTAAAGGGAAAGTACTCTTGGATAATGTACACCTAATTACAGCTTTAGAGAACCTCCTCTTCATATAGTAATAGATGATACAAGGCACAAGGGAAACATACTGTGCTAAAAACCCGAAAAAAATGTTAGACAATGTTTGTTTAAAAATACATATGCTATTGTTAACAAATCACGGCAGGCCTTTCTAACAGGGCATTTATTGGAATCCCAATCTCACTGCAAACTAAAACGCAGGTTAACACTACGTTATAGTCAAGCTACACACGGTTCCCTGCTGGACCATAACAGGAGGCTCGCTTCACAGCTCAGGAATCTATTTCAGATGTGAGCAACAATTCTACAGTTACACTTTTAAAGAAAAACTGTTTTCTTATTCAGGATTGCTCACCTTTTCCAAACTTGTTTGCGCTATCTCACTTTAACTCTCACTGCTCAAAAGCATGAAATCAAGCCAAAAAGCAAAGTTTCTAACACAAAAAATCTTTCTGCGTGCTGGGATCTACCTGAATGGCAGGGGGCAGCCAGTGGTTGGTTCCCTGTGCAGCCCCTCTGTCCCCGCGACGTCTCCCTGCACGATCGGGCGTCCGCAAGCGCAGGTGTCCACCGCAAACAGCGACACCGCCACTGACATCTACATACTCACAGAATTCGTACCTAAGTGTTCCGCCCCGTTAGACCAATCTTCTCCCAAAGCAGAAGTGGGGGAACTTCTTCAAGTCCAACAGGGAAGAAGGCCTCCCACACTTGGGGCTAATCCCTTCGGGGAGACCCCCGGACTTGGTGGGAAAAGGGGAAGGAAAGGGCCCTCGGGGCGCACCACCCCGGAGAAGCTCCGGGGGCCCCAGAGAACTCCTTCAACTTTCAAGGAGGCGACATCCACCACAGCCCCCCGGCCCCAAGCGGTGC
>NW_012112253.1:2168211-2168750 GCF_000951035.1 Colobus angolensis palliatus
CTGGCGGGCGCGCACACGCCGCAGCCCGGGCCCGCCACCAGCGCTCCGCGCCACCCGGAGCCGCCTCTTTCAGCCCGGGACTCGCCGGGATATCCGCGCACGGATCCCCACACCGGGGCTATTTTTAGGAGACAGGCCCCGGCCAGACCGGAACTCGTTCTGTGCTGCGCTTGCGCACTACGGCCTCTGCCTCGGTGTTCCTCCGCCAGCCCTGTCTTCCCCTCCCTCCTGGGTTCCCTTCCTCGCTTCTCCCGATCAGTTTCTTTTCAGGGCTGAATTATCCTCTCGGTGGATTCTAGAGTAGCTGGAATAGGAAAGACAACGGTAGGGCAAAGAGAGTCACAGTGCTTGGAAGCGGCCGCTATTCCACAAGGACGTGGGGGCGGACTATGTTTTTCCGGGTGGGTGAGGAGACGATCACCCGGCACAGGAAGGAGATGACGGCGGCTTGGCGCCGGGGCTGCGGGTTGGAGCTCGCTTCCCTCTGAAGGACCGTGTTCTCCTGGAAGGGATACTGGTCACTTGATGAGGGCCCGGGC
>NW_012112253.1:2169042-2172693 GCF_000951035.1 Colobus angolensis palliatus
AGGCCCCTCCTTCCCTCCCTCGAGGCGCCCTCGACCTCCCCAAATGTAGGCTCCCCACGCCCGCATTGTGGTCAGGGCCGCACCTGTGCTCGCCCCGGGGCATGGGCAGGTCACCCTCAGGAGCAAGCACAAGGGGACCCTCGGACCCGGGCCCGGAGAGAATGGGACTTGAAGGAATCTCGGGCTAGAAGGCCCTTTCAGACAGGCCAGCCGAGCTCCCCAGGTCCCTGGACAGTAACAACCTCCTTGTTACTTAATAATTGCTAGGATGCCTGGGGCGATAAACTGTGATGGACATTTTGCATATGACAGCTTATGTAATACAACGGCCCCATGAAGCGGATTCAGTTTCTATTCCCATTTTACAGATGAGGAAAGGGAAGCCGAGAGCTAAAGTGACTAGTCAGGGTCACAGCTTCAGAGGAGGGCTCTGAGGACTTGAACTCGACCACTCTGCATGCTGCCTTTTCTGAGACAGGTGCAAAGGGGATAGGCTTAGGACAGCTGTTGTGTTTTCTGGGGCTACTGATATTGTTTAGAGAAGTCTTTAGGATTTGAGCCATTGTTGGCCCTCTCATCCAGGAAACCGCTCACCTCTGAAGAGTTTTTCGGGGCCACAGTGCCTGCATGTGCCCCCAGAGGTGCCTGCGTAATGGACACGAAGCCAAATGGTTGTTTGCATTTGAAGATGAGAAATTCAATCCCACAGCACTTAAAACAAAGTGGTTGGGGTGGCTGAGCAGATGAGCAGAGGCTGTGAGCAGAGGAACTGGGAAGTTACAAAGGAAGCCAGAGACTGGCCGGCTTCCTCCCTCAAGGACAACGGGGCAATGTGCTGGGGAGAGCCCAAAACAAAGGCGGCACATAGACAGCAGACGCCAGAAAATAAACCTGGAGCTCTGCACAGAGCTCCACAACACCAGTGTTCAGGGGAGCCAGCAAAAGGGACTGCAGGGAGGTTTTTAAAACATGTCAAAATGAGGTGTAAATCAGCAAGTCATGTGGAAATGCATGCTTTTTAACCTGCCAGAAGCTGCAGTGCCAGCTGGATTTGGCTCTTCTGCTCCAGGAGGACAGGAAGAGTTTGATACTTATCCTTTAAAATTTAGGGTCTGGAGTGGGGGCACAGTTATCAGTGGCCCCCTCCTTGCCACCTGCTGTCACCCTGGAAGAAGAAGCAGTGAAACAGACTGTTCCAAAAGATGTTTTCACCCTCGTTGCTCCACTCCAGCTCCCACCCTTCCAGAAGTTGAGCCTCCTGAGGCACAGAAGATTCAGCGCAGACTGCCCACCCCTTACCCATTCCAATGCTATTGTTACCCTCAAAAAGTCAAGCAGAGAACTCGACTATGAGTCCAGCCAAAGCAGAAATGAAAAGAGTGTTTGCATCACTTTAGAGAGCACGTCTCTCCCTACCACTCTTCACGTCAAAGCCCTTGTCTGAGAATTGCAGGCAGTGGTAAGAAGGAAGAAAGGAAAGGAAGGAGAGAAGGAAAGGAGGAAGGGTAAGTTTAAGAATTCTGGAGCACAGCTATTAGCAGAGCACAATCACTGTTATTTGTAGTTAAAGCAACCAATTTTAGGAAATTGCCACAGCCTCTGTTCAGCTGTTGAAAACCTATACCTGAAGTCTAGTGTCTCCAGCAACTTCGAGTGCTCAGAAAGACCTTGTGCCGAGCACTTACCTGTGCCACTGGCTTAGAGGGAACTGAGGAGCAGCATCTGCCAGTCTTTCCCCTCTGGCCTCCTTGAAGGCACTCAGGGATCCAGGTGTTTCTGAGCTGCAGGGGCTGTGCACGGGGCCAGGCACTGAGATACAGAGGTGAGAAGGAGCAGCCTTTTCTTCAAAGGGGCTGGCAGGCCATGGGGAGGATACACCTTAAAACACAATCCGTCATGAGGGGTTTCCTAGGGTGTGGGAAGAGAACAATGAGTGTCTAAGGAGGGACAAAATTCAGGTAGGCTTCTTAGAGGAGGTGATGCCCACAGTGAATCTGGAAAACCTCCTGGTAGGATGCAAAAGGGACCCTCACTGTGTCTTGATGTGAAGAATAATGCTCAAGCTCAAGAAGCCAAAGGAACCACTGACGACTTGGTCAGCTTCTCCCTCACCTCTTCCTGACACCCCACCTTCTCCATTCAGAAATTTGAGAAGCTTCTCTGTACACACCAGCCTGTTTCCTCCTGTCTTCAGGGTAAACCCTGCATCAAGTCAATCAATCAAGTCTCCACTTAGGCATCGTTTTCTCTAATATGGGGTTTTACTCAATGTATAGTGTGTTTCTTTTTGTATGTCTGTATCCTCCCTTTAGAGAGTGAGCTCCTTGAAGAACTAAAACTGTAACTTACTCTTTATTGTATTCACTGTGTCTAGCACCAGTGCCTGGAATGTCCTAGAAAATCAAATCAATGTTTCGTAAATATTTATGAGCAGCCTTTAGGCAGAGGGATTGCTGTGTGCAGGAAACTTGAGTGTGGCTCTGAGACCCCACAGCTAGCACAGTATGCCTGGAGTCTGCACTGAGTACTGGGAAGCAGCTAAAAGAGTAGTTGGGAGTGAGATAGTGCAGATCATTAACATGTCAAGATCAAGCCATTCGGATTTTATTCTGAACCCCATCGATTTTAAGCAGGTGAGGAGCTTGAGCTATTTGGCATTTTAGAAAGATTACTTTGGGAGTAGTGGTTGGTGGGGAGAGCAAGCCTGGAGGCAAGACAACCAGTTAGGAGGTACTGATGTTGTCGGACCCCCTCCCGCCCCACCACCTCCAAAGATCTCCACAAAGTTCCCACACATGCTGATGACTTCCTGTGTGTCTGTGTTTGAGAGTATGCTCTAGCTAGAGGGCTGGTCTCAGTAGATAAATATCCCAGCTTCCTCAAAACTCAGGAAGACATTTCTGAGGCATGCTCCCCGAAGTCTCTTGTGGAGAGATGGGTTGTCCCAGTAGATTGGGCACCCATTGACAGCCGTGGTGACCTACTCATTTGCACACTTCTGTTACCTCTTCTTCTTTCCCCTCTCTCACTTCCTGGGATCACCTTCCAAACACTCTACCTTCACCAGAATCTTTGGGAGTCTACTTTTCAAGGGACCTATTTGATGCCAACGCTACCTAAGATAAGAAAGAGGACCTGAATGAAGGCAGTTTCCTGATACAAATGAGAAAGCAGGGGCAAAATAGAAAACTGTTTAGAAGTCACAACTCACTGGTTTGCTGACCTTTGAACCAGGGCTTAGGGGGAGTCGAGAAGTCCCAGTTGTTCCCCCAGGTTTCTTGTTTAGGCTGGACAGTAACAGCATTATTTAAGTGGGGAACACTGGAGGAAGACAAAATGGAAGGAGCTGGGGCTGGACAGAAAGAAATAGGATGAGTTCCATTCCACTTGTGTTGAATTTGAGATGCCTGTGGGACAATATCTCCTTAGCCTCAGGAGCTGGAGAAAGATACAACTAGATGAGACTGGACACGTTAGCAGGGGACTTCTTGGAGGAGGAAAAAAAAATTTTTTTTTTCTTTTTTGAGATGGAGTCTCGCTCTGTCGCCCAGGCTGGAGTGCAGTGGCGCTATCTTGGCTCATTGCAAGCTCCACCTCCCGGGTTCACACCATTCTCCTGTCTCAGCCTCCAGAGTAGCTGGGATTACAGGC
>NW_012112253.1:2174633-2210811 GCF_000951035.1 Colobus angolensis palliatus
AGGCACCTGTAGTCCCAGCTACTCGGGAGGCTAAGGCAGGAGAATGGCGTGAACCTGGGAGGCGGAGCTTGCAGTGAGCTGAGATCAGGCCACTGCACTCCAGCCTGGGCGACAGAGCAAGACTCCGTCTCAAAACAAAAAAAAAAGAGAGACAGAAATGGAAAAACTAGTGAAATTTGAATAAGGTCTGTATTCTATGAGCATATATAATAGTGTTATGTCAATATTAGTTTCCTGATTTTCATAATCATATTATCCTTATGCAAGAATTCAATGAATTTTCTGCACCATTTTAAAAACTTTTGGTAAGGCTAACATTATTTCAGGATAAAAAAATTAAGTAATAAAATATTTTAGTATTCTATGCTTTACTCAATTCCCCAATTTTAATCCTCATATGGAGTTAATATAGCCAGTATAAAGTATTTTTACAATGCTTTACAATAGTAAATTCAACTTCAGTTTGGGCAATATTAAGACCATTGGAAAATGTTTATAAGTATGAATGTGTTAAGGTGATCAGTGTTCTGAATCGAGGGGGAAAATCACAGAAAGAAAACAAAATGTTTGCAATTATTACACAAAGCCATAGGGTTCCATGTCCACCATGTGGCTATTCCTAAACATCAGAAACTGACACATACACATGTATAATGTGGCCCATTACATCCTTTTCAGGTATTGAAAGGGGTGTTTTCACTTTTCTTATTTTAATATCACATGGGCTTTTATTCTTGAATGGCTGATGATGAAAAGGATGAATTCAGGTTCTCAAAGAAGCAGATAAAAGAACTTTTCTTTGCTCAGTTTATATTCTTGCATGTAGAAGTCTACCTAAAGATTAAATAAACTTTTAAAATATAAGAAATTGAATCTTTGACAGCTGGATGTTTTACACAATTGAACTTCAAATAAGTCTTTCAATTTCTATTATATGTTGTCATTTTGTTATATTGTATTTTTTCTCTTGTACAGAGTTTATTCAGACTTTGTGATTCTCTCCACAACCAACAATATATTCACATGTCAATTACAGTAATTCCAAACCTTGAGTTTATTTTCTTTTCATGTTTTATATTCTATCCAAAGAGAGGCTGCATTTCACACATCTCCCGATATCCCACCCACATCGACCCTTGCATATGCAACCATCATGATCTCTCCCTACTGTTCTCTTTGCCTGTGTATTTTTGTCTCAAAATTTCTTTTAAAGGCTTGACCTCTCTTACCGAGAACCCTTTAGTTATCCTTCAATAATCTCTTTTGAAATGCATTCCAGGCATTATCAGACTCTACCATGCCTATTAAGATGTCCATTTAGACCAATTCTGGGTCTGGATGTCCCCAAAGATCTTGTACAGAGAGAACGCTCTGTGATGACTACAGAGAGAACACAAATCAGTTCCAGACTGCAACTCATGATCTAGCAAGGATTTATATCTGTTAGAATTTTCAAATGTTGAGATTGGAGACAAATCTGGTAGTGACTGAAAAGGCATGACCACATATTTTCAAGTCAAAAGTTCCTTTGTTTAAATCACATCTCTACCATTTCCTACCTGTGTTATGTTGGGCAAATTGCTCAACCTCTCCAAACCTCAATTTTCCTCCATATAAAAGATGATGATAAAGGGTTATCATCTTTTATGATACCATAAAAGATGATAACCTTGAGTAAGATAATCTTACTCAAGGTTATTTAAAGCACCTCCATAAGCTACATGTACCAACATAAGTAATAGTACCAACATAATGTTGCTACATGTACCAACATAAATAATAGTTACATGTGTGGTTCATTGATTCCTTCCACAAACTTCTGAGCCCCTGCTGTGAGTCAGGCACTATTCAGGCCCTGGAAATACAGAGAAGATCCATGTTCTCTTGAAGCTTGCAGTCTTGGGGGTAGACAGACAATAAAAAAATGCACCAACAAGAAAATGTCAGATGATAATAAGAGCTATGATGAAAATAATCATGAGATAGAGTAACTGGGCCAATGCCTTAGCTGTGAGTTCAGGAAGGGCTTCTCTGAGGTGATGACATTTCAGGTGAGTGGCCAGATTAAGACCTGGAGAAGAGTATTTCAGGCAGAGGAAATAGCAAAGTTCCCGAGGTGGGACAGAGGTTATTTTGTTGAAAGAACAGAAAGAGCACAAGTGTGGCTGGAGCAAGGTTAGGGGGCAGGGGGTGGTTTTTAAGCCACTGGACGGTTGTTGTTGCATTGTTGTTACCTAATGAAGAGAACCAGGAAGAAGTAGTAGATTAAATCATTAGTAGGGTTAGTACAAACTGCTCCCTTCCTGTTCAAAAGAGGCAAGTGATTCTACTTCTGGCTATAAGGTCTTTTTTAGTTTGTTTGTTTGTTTTGCTTTGTTTTGTTTTTTGAGACAAAGTCTCACTTTGTCCCCTAGGATGGAGTGCAGTGGCTCCATCTTGGCTCACTGCATCCTCTGCCTCCTGGGTTCAAGTGATTCTCCTGCCTCAGCCTCCTGAGTAGCTGGGATTACAAGTGTGCGTGGGATTACAGGCATGCGCCACCACACTCAAATCTTTGTATTTTTAATAGAGATGGTGTTTTACCATGTGGGCCAGGCTGGTCTCGAACTCCTGACCTCAAGTGATCCACCCGCCTCGGCCTCCCAAAGTACTGGGATTATGGGCATGAGCCACTTGCACCTGGCCTTGGCTGTCTATTAGCTTTTTAGCTGCAAGTAACAGCGACCCAAGTCAAACCAACTTAAGCCAAAAAGTAAAAGAGAAAGAATGTATTCATTCGTTAGACTGAAAGGTTCAGGGATATTTACAATCCCAGCATTGCTGGATTAGAAGCTGAAATGACATCATCCATTCAGATGCTGGCCCCCGACACCACCACCACATTCTGTGCTCCTCTGTGTCACCTTCACTCCCATGCAGGCCCTCTTTACAGCTGGTCCTGCAACAACTCTGGGTTTTTTTGTTGTTGTTGGTTTTTGTCCGAGTCTCGCTCTGTCGCCAGGCTGGAGTGCAGTGGTGTGATCTCAGCTCGCTGCAACCTCCACCTCCCAGGTTCAAGTGATTCTCCTGCCTCAGTCTCCCGAGTAGCTGGGACTAGAGGCGCGTGCCACCACATCCAGCTAATATTTTTGTATTTTTAGTAGAGCCGGGGTTTCAGCATGTTGGCCAGGTTCGTCTGGATCTCTTGACCTCGTGATCCGCCCACCTCGGCCTCCCAAAGTGCTGGGATTACCGGCTTGAGCCACCACGCCCAGCCTCAGCTCTGATCTTATAGTTTCCAGCTTAACGATCTCCATCAAAAAAGAGCTTTATTTTACCTTCTTATTAGCAAAGTCCCAGAGTTGAGCCTGGCCCAGGTCACATGTCTCTCTTAACCAATCACCATGGCCAGGGTGATAGAGTACTCTGATTGGTCGTGTCTGAGTGACTCACCCACCCCTGGAGTCCTGGAAGGGGACTCAAACTCATCAGAACCTCAGGGGCACATGGACTGACAGTGAGGAGAGCCATTTTCCCCAAATTGGGATGCTATTATCAGAAGAAGGGAGCCTATGTGTCAGACAGACAAAAAGAAAATCAATATCACAACGGTTGTTCAGCAAGTGTTAATTGTATGCTTGTATTCTGGCTGCAGTTGGCAGAAATTTGGTCCATATCCTCAAAGATAATCCTGGGCTACTAATGGAAGAGATAGAGAAGGAAAATTGTCAGTAAGAAATGTAACAGACTATCTTGTAAGATCTGAAATGTCATGTGCTGCTGCCTTGACCCTCTTTGACCCTCATGAGATCCCAAAGGTCTCACCCTGAGTCCCCTTGCTTTCTCTCACCAGATATGCCCCCCACCCACCAGGAAAGATTCCTCACCCAGCTAGTTCCCCTATCAGCCAGACCAGTTGCCCACCATCTGGACCTAAACCTACTAGGTTCCATGTCACTGCCAGCCTGTAAAATTATCAAAACAAGCCAATGACATCCTCCTACAGGAACTTGGGGACACCTCACCCTCTTGTTACTACAAGGCCTGATTCTCACGGCCCCTGCTGGTTCCCTCTGCCACAAGTGTAACCCCAACGTGGCTTCACATGGTGCATGGTATCCTCCTCCCAACGGCTGTGAGGATGTGTGACTAATAAACTGATGCCAACCTCACCTATCCAGTGTCAAGTGTCTTGTGTTTGGCCATCTTATATTAATTAGAACAAGGGATCCCTCCTTCACCAAGAGAGTAAACAGGAGGTGATCAGAACTCACACTCTAATTACTTTCCTAACAGTAGCCAAGAGTCCTTTGCACTGATCAGTTGATTTCAGGCCAGACTGGACTATGATAAATCCCAAGAGCTCCTACTGGTAGGCATGGGGGCAGCTGTGCACACCAGCAAAGCTCCTCTATTCCTCTGGTCCCCAGCCTCTCTTCTCAGGTCTTCTCTCATGTGAGGTCAGGCCAGCAGCTGTGGTGTCTTCCTCATTAGTACCTTCCCCAGAGTCTAGCTGAGGGCCTGACACATAGTAGGCTTCTAATATATGAGTCCTGAGTGAACGAGTAGATCTTTGTCTTCAATCAGGCAACTGCAAAGTGTGGAACACTCTGGTCTGATTCAAAAATTTCTTTTAAGTTGAAGCCAAAGTGACCAACCCAGAAAATCAGGGAATGGAAAATCTATTTCACCCTGGGCTTCATAGACAAAGTACATACTGGAGGTCAGAAATCGTGATTTTCAGTGTTCACATTAGCAAAGTATTGAAGCAGCCTTTTTCTTCTCTTTTAATAAGGATTCATTTTATGCTTACATTTTCAATGAGGTCGCTGTTTTTGTCAGAAATTTCAACCTCTTCTGGGTAATTGCACAACTTCTGGCTTCACTTGGCCTGCATAGCCTTGGCGTGACTGACTTTTTTGGGTACATGCTGTAGGCAAGATTTTTATGAGGCTTGATTCCTGTCTTGACTTTATTTGATCATGTATATCTGTAATTCAGCACATAGATGAAAGCAGACAGCACCTCTCAGCACCATGATGGTGAACGCCACAGAAAATGATAAAAGTATTTATCATATATGGATCTACAGGAATGCAAAAAGCCTTTCCAGAAATCATGCTCTGGCATGTTGTGTGAATTAAGCACACAGTTTCAAGGGGCTGGGTCTCTCGTTGAGAATCATTTGCAATTTCCAGCAGCTTAGATAAGTTGGATTTGACCTAACCTAAAAAAAGAAAAAAGAAACTGAAGTGCTTTATCAGAATTCTTCTCCAGAATTCTCTGTCCTGGTCTTTGGATCTATAGGAAGGTGCATTTTTGAGCAACTTCTCTTTAGAATACCTCTTCTAGAACTGAACACAGCGGCAGAGCTGTGACAGAAAAATCCCATTTTTCACCTTTCAGATTAAAAAACATGAAAAGGTTTGTTAACATGCTGAGTTGGCAAGGGCGTATAGAAACAGGCATTCTCATACATTGTTAGTGAGAGTGAATATTGGTGCATTCTCCTTGGAAAGCAATTTGGTTAATATCTATCACAATGTCAAATGTGCTTAGCCTTGACCCAGCAATTCCACATCTAAGAATTGTCCCTTGCAGAATATATTCCTTGTGGAATTGTTTATAGTACAAAATAATTCAAAAAAGGAATAAATATCTATCAAAGTGGGATTGGGTAAATAATTTATAGTACAACCATATAAGAGAATACTATTCACCTACTATAAATATATGACACAAGTATATGTGCATGTGTGCGTGTGTGCTCCTAGACCAGTTGTTTCCAACAAGAGAGACATCTGGTAACATTTGGAGACAACTTTGGGTGAGGTGGAGAGTGGGTGCTAAAGGCATCTAGTGGGTAGAGGCCAGAGATGCTGCTAAGCATCCTCCAACGCACAGAACAGCACTTCCCCATGGACAACAAAGAACCATCCAGCACAACATGTCAACAGTGCCAAGGATGAAAAATCCTTCTTGTAGACAAATCTCTTCCTCCAATAAGGGAAACTGGAAGACCTTTTTGGCTTAGTGTGCATGTGTTTATATTCTACATTTTCTGTTAAAGAGTAAAATGCTAATCAGTTTTCCAATATGCATTCTCAGGCTCCCTTTCAGGCTGGGTATGAGACAGCAGCAGGTTTCACAACAGCCATTCCTCCATCTTCTTTTGCCTTGATCCCCTCCTTGCTTAGACAAAATGGCAGATGCAGTGAGTGAGCTTGAAGTTGAGAAAAACTACTTGGAATTCACAAGTTCCTAGGTCATTTCTGGTCACCCAGGGACAGAAACATCACTGATATGTTGGGTGTTGACTTTAAAAGTAAAGAAAAGAGGGTAGCTTTCTTTGACTGATTGCCTCTGCTCATGTTGACTCTAGAACTTGGAGATGTAGAAAGGCAAATCACTCTTTCTCTTCCTCTCAGGATAGCTAACCTCAGGGCTACACCTCTCTGATGGCCAGAATGTGCAGTTTTTACTATTCAAATCATATATTAGCTCTTGAGATATTTTAAACACCAATTGAAGTCTAGCATATAAAAATTTACCCACAAAATTTGGCCAAGATAGGGCTACAAGGATATTGGTTGTAGCACTGTTCATAATGGCAAGAATCTGAAAACTTTTAAAAGTCCAGGAGAAAACTGTCATATAAACTACATCATAGTCACGCTATAGAATATTCTGCTGCTGTTAAAAAATGAGGTGAGTCCATATGTGTTGATATGGAATAATCTCTAAGATACATTCTTTGAAAAAAGCAAGTTAGAGAACACTATGAATGATAGGCTTCTTTCTATGTAAATTAAAAATATCTATCTATATATGTCTTTGTCTGTATCTGTCGATCTATGTACATATATATATATATTAAATTACATCTTGACATAGACATTTCACTTTCTGAATGGAATAATAGTCACTTACATCATTGCTATGGGAAAAGGAGCTGAGGGCAGGGTAAAGGTGAGTGTTCCAGGCAGCTTTCTCATAGCATTTCATACTCTCACATGCTGTTTAAACATTCTAACCATGTACATGTGCATGCACTTTTAAAATTTTTTGACAGATGTCATCAGGATGGTAAGAGTATAGACTATTTGAAATGTTTTTCTTTATGTTCCTTTTTACTTATACAAATGCACACATACAAATATTATGAAAGAAAATTTAGAAAACATCAGAATCTAAAAGAGGCTATGTAAAAGACTAAGGAATTAAAGAGACAATTAAAAACTTTTCTTTAAAGTTATAGCGAAATTTATTTACAGTAAAAATGGCACATAGACGAGCTCTCAAGTATGAGCAATGCCATTGAATAAGTATGAGTGGAGGCTTGGCATGGTGGCTCACACCTGTAATCCCAGCACTTTGTGAAGCTGAGGTGGGTGGATCACGAGGTCAGGAGTTCAAGATCAGCCTGACCAACATGGTGAAATACTGTCCCTACTAAAAATACAAAAATTAGCCAGGCATGGTGGTGTGCACCTGTAATCCCAGCTACTCGGGAGGCTGAGGCAGGAGAATCACTTGAACCTGGGAAGCAGAGGTTGCAGTGTGCTGAGACTGCACCACTGCACTCCAGCCTGGACAACAGAGTGAGACTCTGTCTCAAAAAAAAAAAAAAAAGAAAAAAGTATGAGTGGAACATGTCTTGTTATTATCATCATCATTATTATTAAGGTTACTATTATCCTTTAATCGTTGGTATTTTTGAATGTCTACAATAAGCAAAAAACATTTGTAGTTAATTTGATGAAGGAAATAAAGATGATCCAGACATGGATGGACACAGGCATAGACTCCTTAAGGTACCTGCCAGCTGAGGGGATGAGTTTGCACTGAATTCTGTCTGCAAACCAGCTAACCAGGGCCAAAAACCTGGGTAACATCCAAGAAAGGATCAGGGCATGAACTGAACCAGTGGTTTGAGTACCAATTGCCACAAAAATCTCTTTCATGTGAATGGACCAGGGCCTGAAATCTCCACCATTACAGTGAGTCCTAGAGATGACAACAGAGGCTGTTTTAAAACAAAGCGCGCTCTTGTCCACTGGAATCCTGGAGGTATCAAAGAGGAGAGGATTCCTGCTGTGCCTGAAACCCTTAAGAAAAAGCAAAGGAATTTTGCAGAACTGAAGATTAAGCACCCGATAAAGAAGTTTGCCTAAAAAATACTTTGAAAGGCAAGGAGGAAGCTTATCTATGGAAAAGCGAAGCGTTATCACAGGAAATATAGACATATGTACAGAACTGAAATTCAAATGGCTTGGATGACAAAAAAAACTGACAACTTCTAAGTATCTGCAGAACCCAAATTGGCATTTGTCATTGGAATCAGAGGTATCAATGGTGTGAGTCCAAAGGTCTGAAAAGTGTTATAGCTTCTTTGCCTTTGTCAAATCTTCAATGGAACCTTTGTTAAGCACAACAAGGCTTCAGTTAACATGTTGAAGATCGTAGAATCACATGTTGCATGGGGGTAACCAAGCCTGAAGCCAGTCAATGAACTAATCTACAAGCGTGGTTATTACAAAATCAGTAAGAAGTGAATTGCCTTGGCAGATAACATGTTGATTGCTCGATCTTTTGGCAAATATGGCATCGCCTGCATGGAGGATCTGATTCATGAGATCTATACTGTTGGAAAACACTTCAAAGAAGCTAATAACTTCCTGTGGCTCTTCAAATTATCCTCTCCATGAGGTAAAATGAAGAAAAAGACCACCCATTTTGTAGAAAGTGGAGATGCTGGCAGCAGGGAAGACCAGATCAGTTGGCTTCTTAGGAGGATGAACTAAGGTGTCTACCTGGATTTTTTCCAATGTGGTCAATTAATAAACAGTGCCTGCTTTTAAATTGAAAAAAATAAAACGAAATGCTCATGATTAAAATGCAGGTGAGCAGGTACTTATTTCTCAAGCCATGCAACCCAATGTCTCAATGTGACATTTTTATTCTTCTTGATAGCAGCAGATAATGTAAATCTCAGCCAACCAGGGGCAAAGTGGGTTATTTCAAATTGAATCTCATCTAACTCAACAATCTGGCCAGATGCGGTGGTTCACACCTGTAATCCCTGCACTTTGGGAGGCCAAGGCGGGCAGATCACTGGAGGTCAGGAGTTCAAGACCAGCCTGACCAACATGGTGAAACGCCATCTCCACTAAAACTACAAAAATCAGCTGGGCATGGTGGCGGGCACCTGTAATCCCAGCTACTCAGGAGGCTGAGGCACATGCATCACTTGAACCTGGGAGGCGGAGGTTGTGGTGAGCCAAGATCATGCCACTGCACTTTGGCCTGGGTGACAGAGTGAGAGACTCTGTCTCAGAAAAAACAAAAAACAAACAAAAAAAAACGCTCTCTGCGTTTTCAGTCTACCCCTGACGTGTATTGGAGTGGAGAGAGGAAGGTGCTGGTTCACGTCATTCTCTGTAACCAATTGGCATCCCCCAAGATCTCCAGTCTGCTCTGGATCTTGAGCACAGTCACCCCGTTATTGGTGTCTGCTAAGGCTTGGATGCAGTGTTCCCTTACTCAGCTATGAGGCTCCTATTCATCATAAAATGGCTGTAAAACCCCACTGGACAAAGATCCATGAATCTGGTTCCCTAGGTATTCATCCTAATTTTGTAGTTCTCTACTCTGGCTGCGCATTGGAATCGATTGGATAGCTTTAAAAAATGTCTGGGCCTCACCCTTTCCCCAGATCGTCTGATTTAATTGGTCTTGGGTGCAGCCTGGGCCTCAGGGGTTTTTAAGGGTCCTCAGGTGATTTTAATTTGCAGCCATGGTTGAGAACCACTGCCCTAGTTTCTCTAGGTGAGCCACTCAGCTCTCTGAGGTTTCAGTGGCAGAGATGGGCCCTCATGTGGCCCTCTGACTTATTAGTTTCCACTGCTTCTTCACCCTCTGACATGACCTGTCACTGTACTAGTTGGGGCAGGCACGGCTTTAGTAACAAACATACAAAAATGTGTAATGGTGCAAGATAAGAGGAATTAATTTCTAGCTCACATAATCTAGCTCACAGGTGTCAGGGTAAGGTGGATATGAGTGTGATGGTAGAGTGGCCTCACATAGGCCTCAGCAACACAAACTGACTGCAACTGTGCCATCTTCAACAGCAGCTTCTATGGTTCCCCCAGAGGTCACCAAAACAGCTCAACGGGGACAAAAGCATGGAAAGACACATTTGGAAGGTTTTAATGGACCAGGCTTAGGAGTAGCCCTCAAGACTTCTGTTCCCATTCCACTGGTTAGAGCCAGTCCCAGGGCCACACCTACCTGCAAGAAAATCGGGGAAATGCAGGAAGGAAGGAGAGGAAAATGGATTTGGGTGGATGCATTGCAGTCTCCATTACAATCACTGTAGTTGCACCTGGCGAATAGCCTCAATTCTCTTGGCCCTCTCTGCCTTCAAAATAATGAGCTAGCAACACCCTAACATTGTGATGAACCCTTCATCTGCCCTCTTGAGGACTGCACCTAAGTAGCTGAACATGACTGGACACAGTTTGGCATTTAATTCATGATTTTAAACCTTAAGTGGGGCCAGGTGCAGTGGCTCATGCCTGTAATCTGTAATCCCAGCAGTTTGGGAGGCCGAGGCGGGCAGATCACTTGAGGTCAGGAGTTCGAGACCACCTTGGCCAACATGGTGAAACCCCATCTCTACTAAAAATACAAGAATTAGCCAGTGTGGTGGTGCACACCTGTAATTTTAGCTACTCAGGAGGCTGAGGTGAGAGAATTGCTTGAACCCAGGAGGAAAGGTTGCAGTGAGCCGAGATTGCACCACCGCACTCCAGCCTGGGCAACAGAGCAAGATTCCATCTCAAAAAAAAAAAAAAGAAAGAAAGGAAAAAAATTTTATTTGGACACCCAATGCCTGAGGCAATCTGACTACATTTCCTTAATAAGCTTGCTCCCCTCTTGCTCAGTGTGATCATTTTATACCTCAGCCTCTTCTCAGTCTTAATATGTTGAAACCTGAACTTGACTTTACCTCTTAAACCAACCCTGACCATCCTCCCCAGGCTTCTACATCTCAGGAAGCAGCACACTATTCAGCCAGTTGCTCAATCTGGAATGGCGGCCATTATCCTGATTCTTCCTTTTCTCTTCCCTACATCTAACCCATGAGCAAGTCTCATCAGCTTTGCCGCTGAAATATATCCAAATTCTACCCTCTTCTTCCCATCTTTTCTTGCACTGCTCTAGGCCAGGTCACCACTGTCTCTTACCTGGACTGTTGCCTCTTGGTCCATGCCCCTAACAGCCTATTCCCCATCGATAGCCATGGGATGTTCCTGAAACACTAGCACCATCACCTCATTCCCCTACCCGATCCCCTAACATGGCTTTCACTGCATTTTGTAAAAACTCCAGGTTGCTGATGGTGGCTTCCTACATGGTACCCGCTGCATGATCCCACCCCTCTCATCCCATCCAGCCCCACTCTCCCTCCCCTTTGCCCTCAGGTCCCTCTACCTCTCCAGTCCTCAAGTCTCATTCTTTTCTCAAGGCCTGTGCATTTGCTGTTCTCTTTGACTAGAATGCTTTTCTCCTGGCTTTTCAGGCCACTCCTAAACATCTTTTAGGTTTCAGTGGACAGGACTTCCCCTGTTCACAGTTCCAAACAGGTCCTCCCCATCCCTTATCCTTTCACTCTGCTTCCTTTGCAGCACTCATTACTATCTGTAATTAATTAGTCGTGTGTGCTTATTTGTTTATCGTTTCACCCCACCAGATTCTTAGCTACACTAGGGTAGAGCTATGTCTGCTTTGTTAGTGGCTGGCTCCAGTGTCTGATATTGGTTGAATGCAATAGAGGTTCGTGAATGCAATGCAGTGAATGAATACAATAGGTCAATGGTTCTTAGCATCTATCTATCTATAATCTGTCTCAAGTAAGTCCTAAGAACCTGATGAAAGGTCTTTGGGCCTTTTCCACTGAAATGTACAGAAAACACTGCATTTAGTTTCAAATTATCTCTGGGCCTCCAGAATCCCATTCAATCTGAAATTAGATTAGTAATTCTGGAACTAAATAGTACTTTTAGCTCTAAAATTTATGTATGTATGTATGTATGTATGTATGTATGTATTTATTTTGAGACAGAGTCTTGCTCTGTCATCCAGGCTGGAGTGCAGTAGTGTGATCTCAGCTCATTGAAACCTCCGTCTCCTGGGTTCAAACGATTCTCCTGCCTCAGCCTCCTGAGTAGCTAGGATTACAGGCATCACCACTACGCATGGCTAATTTTTGTATTTTTAGTAGAGATGGGGTTTCACCATGTTGGTCAGGCTGGTCTCAAACTCCTGAGCTCAAATGATCTGCTCGCCTCAGCCTCCCAAAGTGCTGGGAGTTCAGGCACGAGCCACCACCTTGTCCTAAAATTCTTATGGTATCGCATATCAACTATTCTGCTACCAACAAAAGTACCAATAAAGAAAACAATAAAGCCTTAATAAGATGGCACCCAGGAAAGGTAATTTTTTATGGGATAATGAAAAGAAGCAGGAGATAACTGGAGAATAGGCCATTGCCTTCAAAAAACAGCTGGAGAAAGACACACCCAAATGAGACCCCAGAGAATCCAGAAACCACCTTGGAAGGTGTGAGCTCCTAAAGCAATCTAGGAATACCTGAGTGGCCCCCTTGGAACCAGGTTCCAGGCCAGAAGACAGCCCTCCTCCCCCAAATTACTTAATGCGTGGCACGGCTGAGAGAGAAAGATCATCTGCCAGGCCATTGATGTGAGTCCCTGAAGGGCACTCCAGAGATGTTGGAGCAGAACTCATATTTTGTTATCTTGGCAGCTGTGGCTAATGAGAGATGGGGGACAATAGGACCAGCTCATCAAGGGCCATTTCCAAGGTGGTGGCAGTTGTGAAAGTGCTAGCATAAATCTCCCCTTGTTTGAATTTCCTTAGTACTCCCAAATCCCTATGTGCTGGAGATACATGTTTCTGACGTTTCAGGCAGCAAATTCTCACGAAACTACTGCAGGGTTTGCACAGGGAGCTCCCCAAAAAATGCTTATCAAGGCAACGATCAGATCTTGTGCTGCTGCCAGGGTATTCACAAGCCCTAGAGGAGTCTCTATAGGGGCTGGAGGTAATGGCTGAATCAGAAGAGCCACTCCAGGGAGACAGAAATCCTTGTTGCAGAAAAAGCTTTAGGACCTGAGCAACTCATCACGTCTGATGTCAGGTGACATGCAACAGCCCAGTCTTTGGTCCAACAGGTGCTGGAGCACCTGTCAGCATAGCTGCAACAAACTCCTGGCTATGTCACAAAAAAGAACCCAGAGCCAGCTATCCAAAGGGCAAGAAGGGATTTGGATAACCACAGGGGCCTCACCTATAGGTCACAGCTGTCCCTGGCCTCAGGCAAGCAGACCAGCAGCCACTAGCAGGTGCCACGCATAAATGCTGTAGACCAGAAGTGGATACCTTGATCATTCAGCTGTTGGACATTCCGCGCAGCATATGTTGTGGGTTGCATGGTAAATGATGCCAGTGCTTAAAATTTTGAGATGAGTTGGTAGACGGGCTATGGTCCAGTTTATTTCTACAGAAAGTCGGTTTATGTGCAAGGCAGAAACTATCCTGCATGTGAATAGGACCCCTTTGTCCCACCAAGCCCCCTTGAATGGACATTTCTTTGTTTTAAGAAGTTTTTTTCTTTGCTTACTAAAGGCATTTTTAAAAAATTGATCATCAGGATTGTATATTATTTCAACTTTTAATTAATAGTTTGAATAATTAAATTGGGACTCTATATCACTTAACAGATGCATTTAGAGTAAAAGTCAGATGGCAAATATTAACTTAAAGAGAGAGAAATTCCCTGAAGTGCAAAGGAAAAGGAGAGGAAAGAGGAACACGGGGAGGACTCAGGTGTTTCTGCTTACTTGAAAACACACACACAAAGATCTGAAAGAAATGTAGCAAAAGATCAACATCTGTTACATCTAGGAAGTAGAGGCTCTGTAGATATATATAATATTATTTTCTGTACTTCTTTGTACCTTTGAAACTTCGTAATCAAAATAAACTTTTTAAAAAATGATGGGATGGAGAAAGTAAATGTTATGGAACCTAGGTGTGTATAGGGATTTCTAAAATTTCTTCATATGATTTTTTGCCTTGGAGATGAGAAAAGGGAGATACACGTCAAGTTTGGATATGTAAGGCATAACACAAATTAAAGCAAACATATTTATGCTTAAAATGTGCCAGGCACAGTTCTGAATCCTTTAATCATTAACCCATTGATTCAAGTACCAGCTAAAATCTCCATTCAAGGACCTGCTTACCAGACGACAAATGGTTTCAGTTGCTAGGGTTTCCAATTCAGCCTCACTTACTAAAATTAAGCAAGGAAGCCTCTAGCCAGAAAAGATTAAGCTCCTATTTCTCAATGCATGGGTCTCAGGAGTAAGTGAAGCAGGGAGAAATAAATCTCAACTGCTGATGTAGCATCCTATGTGAGATGGACCAGTGAGAAACAGGCCCCACTTCTATGAAGGAACTAGGGACCAGACACGGAGAGGACTAACCCTGTCAGGATGTCCATCACTCACAGTCACTCTCCCTTCCCTTCAAGTTTACCATTATCCTGACTACTAACACCATACGTTACCTTTGCTTGTTTATAACATGTATATAATTGCAATAATTTGAAATGTATTCTTCTGTCTTGCGTTTGTACTCAACATTACATTTGTGAAATTTATTTATATGATTGCATGTATCAGTAGTTCACTCTGTCATTACTGTAGAGCTTTCTGGTGCATGAACAGATTATAATTTATAAACCCACAACACTACTGAAGGACAATTGGGTCATTTCCAGTTGACGTCATTCTGAGTGGTGCTATGGTGCTGCTATGAATGTTCTTGTGTATGACTTTTTTGTTGTTGTTTTGAGATGGGGCCTTGCTGTGTTGCCCAGGCTGGAGTGCACTGGCGTGATCATGGCTCACTGTAGCCTCAAGCCTCAACCTCCCAGGGCTCAAGCAATCCTCCCAACTCAGCCTCCCAAGTATCTGGGACTACAGACCTGTGCCACTATACCTGGCTAGTTTTCTGTATTTTTTGTAGAAATGGAGTTTTTTCATGTTGCCCAGGCTGGTCTTGAACTCCTGGGCTCAAGTGATCCACCTGCCTCAGCCTCCCAAAGTGTTGGGATTACAGGTGTGAACCACTGCACCTGGCCTTGTGTGTGTTTTGGTGCAAATATGTATGCATTTCTTTTTAATATATCCTTAGCATGCACATATGTTCAGTTTTCATAGATACTGCCAAATAGTTTTCCAAGGTGGTTGTACCGATATACATTTTCTCCAGTGGTGTGTGAGAGTTCTGGTTGCCCTATAACATCATAACATCATCAAAACCTGAACTTACCTGTTATTTAAAAAATTAACATCTAATCTATGTCTCTGTGCTTATATTTAATATTTCTCTAGGGAAGAGATTTCTGGTGAGGCAAAAGCCTACTTCTCACATTTTTCTTTTTGAAAAAGTTTCTTGTTTTCTCTCATTTTTTCTATTCTAGGTGAATTTTATAATGAATTTATTGAAATCCATAAAAATGGTAATTGCTAGATTAATGCTACACACATTCAAAGTTTTAATAGATACTGCAAAACTGCCCATCAAAAAGGTCATGTCAATATATAGTTCTACCAACAGTGAAAGAGAGTAACTGTTTCCTCTCTCCTTAACCAACCCTGCATATTAACAAACTCTCAATTTTTTCTTTTTTTTTTTGAGACAGGGTCTTACTCCATTGCCTAGGCTGGAGTGCAGTGGCATGATCCTAGCTCACTGAGGCCTCAACCTCCTGTACTCAAGTGATCCTCCTGTCTCAGCCTCCCAAGTAGCTGGGACCACAGGCACGTGCCACCATACCCAGCTAATTCTGGTATTTTTTTGTAGAGATGGGGGACTCACTATGTTGCCCAGGCTGGTCTTGAACCCCTGGCCTGAAGCAATATTCCTGCCTTGGCCTCTCAAAATGCTGTAATTACAGGTGTGAGCCACCATGCCAGGCCAAACTCACAGATTTTTACCAAAAAAAGATATCTTAGTGTGTTAAAATTTGCCTCATTAAAAAGGAGGGGGTTCAATGTTTGTTACTCATTCATTGGCCATTTGCATGTTTTCTGTGATGTTTTCTGTAGTCACATTCATGACTAGTTTGTCTGCTGTTTATCTTTTTACTATTTCTATCTGTAAGAGTTGTTTATATATTCTAGATCTGCACTGTCAAGATGGTTCACCACTTGCCCTATTTGTGTATAAAGAAAAACGTTTTGTTTTGTTTTGTTTTCAGACAGAGTCACGCCTTATCACCCAGGCTGGAGTACAGTGGCATAGTCTCAGCTCACGGCAACATGTGCCTCCCGGGTTCAAGTGATTCTCCTGCTTCAGCCCCCTGAGTAGCTGGGATTACAGGTGTGCACGTACCACCATGCCTGACTAATTTTTGTATTTTTAGTAGAGACGGAGTTCACCATGTTGGCCAGGCTGGTCTCGAACTCCTGACCTCAGGTAATCTGCTGGTCTTGGCCTCCCAAAATGCTGGGATTATAGGGGTGAGTCACTGTGCCCAGCTTGTCTATCTACATTTGAATTAATGAAGTAAAATTTAAAATTCAGTTCCTTAGTCACACTGGCCATATTTCAAGTACTCACTAGCCACATGTGGCTAGTGGCTGTCCTGTTCAGGAGTGCAGAGATAACATTTCCATTATCAAAGAAAGTTCTATTGGATAGGGTTGGTCTAAACTGCAATCCTTTTCCTACCAACAGTAAAAAAGAGTAACTGTTTCCCCTCACCTTCACCAACCCTGCCTATTAACAAACTCTCAATTTTACTTGTTTTTTGAGACAGGGTCAAAAATATTTCTATTGAAATAGTTTCACTTAGTCTATTCCTAATTTTAATATTATTTTTAATGGAGGGATCATAATTGTATATATGCATGGGGTATAATGTGACGTTTTGATATAAGTATACAAGGCGGAATGATTAAATCAAGCAAATAAAAGTATCACCTCACTTACCATTTTTTGTGATAAGACATTTGAAATTGAGCAGTTTGGGAACATGCAATACATTATTATTAACTACAGTCACCCTGCTCTGTGATAGACCTCCAAAAGGTATTTATCCTGTCCAACTGAAACCTTGTAATCTTTGACCAACAATCTCCCCACTCCCCACATTCTCTCTCTACTCCTCCCCTCCGCACAGTCTTATTCTTAGATTTTAACTTTTGAATGCATTCTCTTATGGTACAGAGGAATACATTTTTATGCAGGCAACTATATTAATCATTTTTGATATGGATTGTTGAGTATGAATCTTGCTTGATAATACCATCAGAAGTTATAAGCATATTTTCCTGCACTTTCTCCAATTATTTACTAGTTTTGTTCTTTATCTATCTAGAATTAGTTTTTAACTGTAGCACAAAACAGGAGCTTAATTCAATGTTTTTTTTTTTTTTTGCAATGGATGGTCAATCTTTCTAATACCGTATATTGTGCTTGAGAAGATGAAAACTAGAAACATTGGAGAAAAGCACTAGTAAATGTCACATAGCTTTAACCAAGTTAATAAAACTTTCCATCAGATTTTAGAAGGAAAAATTTCCTTCTGATTTTAGCTAGAATGGACATGAATTTTGTCAACTGAGTTCTCTGCGTCTCTCACGAGAATCATTTTTTTTTCTCCTTTAATTGGAACAAATCCTGTCCTTAGTTAGGGGTAATATATTGTTTTTAATTAACTGATGGATTTGAGGTGCTAACATTTTATTAGGATTGTTGTATATATTGGCACTTTTTGATACCTAGTAGGCCATTGTATCAATGTATTATATGTTTAACCAGCTTCCTATTAATAGACATTCACATTCTTCCAAAAATTTTCTCATACAAATAATATCACGATACTGCTGTAACTTTGTATATAAGTCATTTTGCACCTGTGCACATATATCTGTAAGATAAATTCCCAGACATGAGATTACTAACTCAAAAAGTCAGTTTGCCAGATATTGCTGAATCGGCCACCATAAAGATTTGTACCAATTTACACTCCTACTGGAAATGTATGAGAGTGGCTATTTCCCAGATTTCTCCTAAGAGTGTCCTTAACTGAAAACTCCATCTCCTTAGCTCAGCGACGCTGCTGGGCTCAGTCTGTGTCCTCACTTTGCCCCAGTGATCTAGAAACTGTCTCCAGACAGAGTGGGACAATCGTCAGGCTCACCTCATTTATTTTCCTTCTTCGAGAGATATCCCATGCTATCCAACGTCTGATATCAGAAAGCCATTGTTTGAAATATTTGGTCCAGTTTTCTAGTTGTTGATGGTGAGACATTAAGTCTGTGCCTGCTACTCCATCAGAGGCCAGCAGGAAAACTTCTCTTTTTATCTTTTGCTCTCACTCTTTCTGTACACACAAATAGAGTTGGGCTGGGCTCGGTGGCTAACGCCTATAATCCCAGCACTTTAGGAGGCTGAGGCAGGTGGATTGCCTGAGCTCAGGAGTTCAAGACCAGCCTGGGCAACATGACAAAACCCCGTCTCTACTAAAAGTACAACAGATTAGCTGGGCGTGGTGGTGGGTGCCTGTAATCCCAGCTACTCAAGAGGCTGAGGCATGAGAATCGTTTGAACCCAGGAGGCGGAGGTTGCAGTGAGCCGAGATCGTGCCACTGCACTCCAGCCTGGGCGACAGAGTGAGACTCTGTCTCAAAAAAAGAAAAAAGGAAAAAGAGTTGGGTTTAGTTTTGTAATTCAACCTGAAACTCTTTTTTTATAGGTAAGTTAAGCTGCTTTACAGTGATTGATAACGACAGATACGTGTGATCTCACTACTGTCGTATTATTTTATATTATGCTTACTTTCTCTATTAAAATCATTCACTATTTACCTTATTCTCTTGCAAGTTTCTTCTGCAAATTAGGCAGGTTTGCATGTTTGATGTTTACTTTTGTAATGATAACTTCGTATCGTGCTCTTAGTTCTCTACTTTGGACTATATCTATCAGGTCCCTATTATGAGCAATAATAAAATTAGCGTATTTCCTCCTCCTTCCCTACTTTTTCCTTTCCTTAATCATCTAATTTTAGTCAATGTTATCTTTCTTATGTTTATCTTTGCACAATTTAATGTGCCTGTAAATCTTTTATTTGATGTTCAACCTTAAGTGATATCCTTTGATTTCTGTGACTATAGAGGATTTGATTAGTGAGCATATTCTACCTTCCACCTTTTCCTCCCTTCTCTTTTCTATTCTGGAATTGTATCATTTCTAACATCTCAGCAGATTATGAGACACATTTTCTGATCTGTCATGCTAATCCCCACATTTGTTTTAGCCTTAGAACTATAGTTAGGTATATGCTATGTTCAACCATCTCTTGGTTTTCTGAAGTTTGTCTGTATGTGTTGGATATCCTTTGCTTGTCTTCTATGTCTAACATTTTCTCTTTCATCTTTTGAAAAACTTTCTTTACTCCCATTTCATCTATTCATTGTTCTCATTTTTACTCTTTTTGTCAATACTATGTCTTCTCTTTTATGTTCCTGTTAATTTTGTCTTAATTCTATGGTCCTTTTGCTATGTTACTCTATTTCTTTCCCAAGTTCTTCAAGCACATGCTTCATTTCTTTCTATTATCCTATCATCTTTTCCCTGTTATATATATTTGTATTTTGAGATGGAGTTTCACTTTCAGGCTGGAGTGCAATGGCATGACCTCGGCTCACTGCAACCTCCGCCTCCTGGGTTCAGTCGATTCCCCTGCCTCAGCCTCCCAAGTAGCTGGGATCACAGGGGCCCATCATCATGCTTGGCTATTTTTTTTTATTATTATTAGAGACAGAATTTCACCATGTTGGTCAGGCTGGTCTCAAACTCCTGACCTCAGGTGATCCACCTGCCTCGGCCTCCCAAAGTGCTAGGATTACAGTGTGAGCCACCGTGCCCAGCCAATATTTTTCTTTTTAATATTAATTTTTGCTTCATGGTTTTACTTTTAGAGGAAATTTCTTCAATAATCTTTAAATTTCATGGCAACATATTGAGAAACATTTTGTTGGTTTCGTGATGACAATATTTTCCTAATAAGTATTCTTTATTTCTTGGCAAGCCTTGCTGATTTTTTCAGCAAGATAAAAAAAGCAGGTATCTTTAAATTTGTGTTTGGGTAGTTCATTTTAAAAATTATTCATCTTTGAATGATTTCAGTTTCCCTGGATCGAAAGGTTTCTGGCAGGGGAGTGGTATGGAGAGGAGGACTGGAGACAGTATAAACCTTCTACGTTTCACAACTCATAGAATTTCTTCTTCTCTGCTCTACCACAGAGACAGACTGTTTCTTGCAAATATGGTGCATCTTTGTGATTCTTTGAGCAGCTCCACCTTTTCTGCTTTTTTGTATCATATGAAGTCCAAGAGGGTTTCTGCTGCCCAGTTTTGCTTACTATAGTTCTTGCTTTTTTTTTACTGAAAACAGGAGATACATATTTACACGTCAAGTAGAGCCTCTTACCTATTTTTATTGGCACTTTCAACTCTGCTACCCCACCCCAACCCTGGGCCATCAAGCTACTCTCTGAACCTTTTTCTTTATATTCTTCTTAGAGCTTTCGCTTAATATCAGCCGTCTTGACATTCCTTGCACATATTTTAGAGTCTGCATATAATATCTAGATATTTTGATTTCACTGAAAGTCGAGTGCATAGGGCGTTTTTCATTCTCCTTGCTGCTTTTGTAGGATTCTCTGGAGGACAAGGTGAAAGATGTTGATTTATTCAACCATGTTCTACTTGAAGTCTGACCCTACTTTTTGTCCTTGAAGTTAACACATCCTGTTGTCCATGTCCTTGTGTATTCTGAAAAATTGATTATTATCTGTTATCCACTATTTCAATTTAATTGAACTATTTAATTTTGTAATTTTTATAGATTTGATTTTTATTTTATTAAAAATAATAGAATGAGAAAATCATAAAGAGTGAAATATTCACCAGTTGGGGTGGCAGTGTGACTCTCAGCGGTTCCTTCTTTTGAAATTGGCACCCACACTTAGGGGGAAGCCTTATCCCTGTCCCTCTCATCACACCTCTTTGGCACAGTAATACACATGAGCAGTAGGCAATTGTCATAATCAATTCAGAAATATTACAATCACCAGTTCATAAATTCATTTCTTACCTTTTCTCTACTTTCTTCTAAAAAGGAAATGGGAGTACATTGTTTTATTTATTGTATCTATATCTTGGGATAACTGTTATTACTATTTTCATTTTACAGATAATGAAATAAAGCTCAAAGAGGCTCAGTTTCCAAGATTACACAACCAGTTAGGTGCTGAGATAGGACTTAAATCCAAGATCGCCTAAATCTGAATTACATTCATCTTACTATATTATACTATGCTATACCATCAACATAACAACACTACACTATACACGTGACTATACTATACACTATACCATACCATTACCTTCCCATGCCATCCCATGCCATACCATACCACACCATACCATTATCATACCATACCATACCATACCACACCATACCATTATCATACCATACCATGCCAGGCCATACCATACCATTATCATATCATACCATGCCATTACCATAACATGCCATGACATGCCATACCATACCATACCATGCCATACCATGCCAGGCCATACCATACCATTACCATGCCATCTCATCCCATCCCATTCCGTCCCATACTATACCATCCCATCCCATACCATACTATACCATCCCATCCCATCACATCCCATCTGATCCCATCCCATCCCATCCCATCTCATACCATACCATACCATTCCATACCATACCATTCCATACCATACCATACCATACCATACTGGCAGCCTCCTTACTTTCTGGGGTGAATTCACATTTCTTGGAAATATACATATTATAAAATATACATACTATTGTGTACATACTTTAGCAGAGTTTATGAATTTTACTAAATAATCATGCTTAAGTTTAAAGGCAGGCATATTAGTGAAGTCATTAAGTTGTTAGTAATGCCTATTTTTCTTTTCCAAATGATAATAAAAAATAATTTTTGCATGGGAAAGAGCCTTTTGTTTTTCCTCAAATTTTAAGCTTTCCCCTAGGGAATGAAAATTTCAAAGATGTTAAATAGTTCCCTAACTCAAGGTCTAAAGCAGGGGCAAATGTCCTATTCAGTAAGCCTGGGAACTCATCTACATTTCCTCTGGGTCAAGAGGCAGAGAGGCCGGAGTGCTTTCAGCTCTTGTCTGAAGATGAACACTGACAGGACATGGGCAGGTCACAAGGCAGCAGGATGGTGAGACAAAGATCCAGATTCCCATTCCTGACTCTGTGGCTCATGCGCTGGGGAGCCCTGAGCAAGTTACTTACCCTCTTGGGATCACAGTTTCCTCATTTTTATAAAGAGTGTGTTAGACTAGATGGTCTTATATAAGGCCTCCTCCAGAGAAAAAAATGATAGAATTTTATGCTTTTTATAAGGCAGACTGTGTGAGCTATACTGTTAGAGTTTTAAAAAGCACACAGCTTACGAAAGTATTTTATAAACTATAATCTAAATAGCATCTGAAAGCAAATGCAACATTTAAAAAAATCCTTATCTCTGGGTGGTAGAATTTCCTTCTCTTACATTTTTCTGCCTTTTTCAATTTCTGTACAATGAATATGTATTATTTTTGTAATCTGAAAAAAATTGTATTTTTTTAACACATTGGAAACTGCAAGGGAACCAAAAATAGAATAAAACAACCCAAATTTTAATGTAGCCAGGATACCAGACGGAAGGCCCAACATCCCACATATTATGGAACGTTTTAAGATGTCAGAGGGTCAGGATCTCATCTGACAGATGGACTCACCAGCAACCCAGTCCTCTCAGCAGCATCCGGGGACAGTGTTTCCATAATGACTCACGGGGACGGTGCCAGCCAACCCCAGATCACAGCCTTTTCCATTTCCAGCCCCAGAGTTGTCACAGCCTGACACTGTGGTTCTCATGGAATTCTGAAACAAGCCTGGCTTCATCATAATGACTGCTTATTCAAGGCAGAAATGGGAAGGAGGATATGACTAATGACATTTGGAGGGAGTATGGGAACAAACCCAAAAATTACAGTGACTTTCTGGTTGGGACACACTGGTTAGGAACAGAACTGCGTATTCACAAATCCAAGAGTGTGTGGCCTGGCCAAAGGACCAGAGGCAAAAATAAACATCAGACCTGCCCAATTTGTCAGTTTTGAGTGATGAATCTTGAGCTTCAGGCTGGGAGTTGGGCAAGAAGCCATTTGACAGGTGGACTCCTCAGCAGTGGGGGCAAACTTGCTTGGTTGGGGAACTGCAGTAGGGAGACCCATCCTGGCACGAAGGACACTCCCAGTTGTCCTGTAAATGCTATCCCCCTCACCTGCACAAAAGCTATCCTCATGGCATCTCACATTCTCAAGGTAGATTCAGACAAAAATCATTGTCAGTTCACAAGTTTAGCCAATTGTGTAAGATTCACAACTCCCAGGCACTCCAGTTTCCATTCATTAATAGGGGTTCTTATCCTGGACCCACGGACTTCTCAGGGATCTGTGGACAGAATTTAGGAGGCTTTGATCTTGGGTGAAAGAGCAATTGGATGTTTATTTTTATTAACCTCTTACTGAAATTTAACATTGCCTTCTGTAATGTATGTTGGCAACAAACCACAGTAATATCAATAGTACCCTGACATCGTCACCAATGGGAAGTAGTGATATACTGAAATTACATTACCTTGTTGTAAATGTCTCAAAATAAAGCTTATGCTTATTACTACTTGAAAATTGCAGAACTCATTAGACCCACTATTAGGTCTTGGTATTCAATGCATTAATTAAGAAACACATCTATTACTATGGCACAAATTCACTTGGAAAAATATTCCGATAACTATATCCACTATAAGGATTTCCACTGTAGTCCTCTGTATTTTACCTTGTGCATTTCAAAACATTCTCAAAAGTAAACCATAGGTTTCACAAGATTGCCAGAGGATCTGCAGCGTAAAAACATTTAAGAATGACTACATTAACATAAAAATATGGTACTTCCTTTTTCATCCACATTCAACATTAGACTAAATCTTTGGCACTTGATTACCTCTGAAGACTTCTGCTGCCAGGCAAGATGGAATAATGGGTCAGAGACTCTCCGTCAATATAACTTAAAATCTGCAGCAAGTATACAAAATAACTATTTTCAAAACATTGGATATCAGCTAACAAAGTATAGTAATCCATGAGAGCTGGGAAATGAATGAAGGGAAGCCTACCGTTGCCAAAGTGTACAGCCAGAAGACAGTTTCCAGGCATGAGTGCAGGCAGGTGATCCCAGCTAGGGCCTGCTGGTCTCCCCTGGTTAAGAAGACTTCAGCTGGAAGTCTGAGAGACTGAGGTGGCCAGAGTTTGCAAGACATAGTATCAGAGAAGAAAGAGCTGCAAAGAGAAAGAGCTCTAGAGATCTTCAAGGAAGTCCCTTTAAGTCTTCAACTATGGACAGATCAGCACATGCGGAAGAGAAAACTACCCACAGCTGAGGAAAGAAGCCCCTGAAAGGATTACAGGGAGCAACCCCTGGGAATCAGACTGAGCAGGGAAGGGTTCATAGTTTAGTGGTCATTGATTCTACCTCAGTAATGGAGAAAAAGTTAACCCTAGACTGAATGCTATTCTGGGCCCTCCTGTCAAAACTTGAAAGTAAAATCTGAAAGAAGCAAATTGGACCCAAGCACCTTAACTGAACTTCAGGATAACACTCAAGAATATTAATAGAATTAGGAATACAAAAGTGTCCAACACTTAAAAATGTAAACTTTATAATGCTGGTATCCTAGAAAAAATTACCAGGCATGCAAAACAGCAGGAAAATATGGCCTATGATGAGAAAAAAATTAATCAATAGAAACTGGCCCCAAAATAACACAGATAATGTAGTTCCTAGCTACGGACATAAATATAGTAATTATAATTGTATTTCATGTGTACAAGAAGATAAAGATTAAACATGTTAAGTAGATATGTGGTAGATATTATACACACACACACACACACATGAATTAAGAGATGAAAATTACCATGTCTGAGATGACAAATAGTTGGGATAGGATTAATGCTGCAGAAGAAAAGTTTAATGAACTTGAAGACATGCCCTCAATTTTTTCAAAGTTGGTGAAAAATATAAACTCACACTATAAATTCAAAACACTCAATGAACCCCCAAGTACAAGAAATGTGAAGAAGGCTGGGCACAGTGCTCATGCCTGTAATGCCAGCAGTTCAGGAGGCTGAGGTGGAAGGATCCCATGAGGCCAGGAATTCAAGATTAGCCTGGGCAACATTTAGCGAGACCTCATTTCTACAAAGATTAGCGAGACCTCATTTCTACAAAAAATAAAAAAATTAGCCAGACATGGTGGCGTCCACGTGTAGTCCTAGCTACTTGGGAGATTGAGGCAGGAAGATCACTTGTGCCTAAGAGTTCAAGCCTGCAGTGACCTTTGCACCAGCCTGGGTGACAGAACAAGACCCTGTCTCTAAAATTTAAAACATAAAAAATAAACAGGTGAAGAAAACCAAGGCATGTTATAATCAAATTGCTTAAAACCAATGGTATAGAGAAGTTCCTGGGCCAGGCGCAGTGGCTCATGCCTGTAATTCCAGCACTTTGGGAGGCCAAGGTGAGAGGATCATTTGAGGTCAAGAGCCTGAGACCATCCTGGCCAACATGGTGAAACCCTGTCTCTACTACAAATAAAACAATTAGCTAGGCTTGGTGGTGCACACTTGTAATCCCAGCTACTTGGGAGGCTAAGGCACAAGAATCGCTTGAGCCTGGGAGGCAGAGGTTGCAGTGAGCTGAGATCACGCCACTGCACTCCAGCCTGGGCGACAGAGGCAGAGAGAGAGACTTTGTCTCAAAATAAATAAATAAATAAATAAATAAATAAGTTATAAAAAAGAGAAACTCTTAAAGCAGCCAGAGGAAAAAAGACACCTTATGTACAGAGGAACAAAGGTGAGGATTATAGCACATTTCTCCTCTGAAACTGCAAGTGAGAAGATGGTACAGCAACGTCCTCAAGTATTAAAATAACAAAAGAAAACAAAGCAAAAAGCCCATCAACATACAGTTTTTCTCCTTATGTTAAATCCTTTATTTAAGAAGTTTTTAAACAATTAGTATTTATATATTTAATAAGTAATTAAATATTTACATAATACTGAACAGATCTTCCCCTTCCTTGGTTAAATTTATTCCTAAATGTTTTTTGATGCTATTGTAAATGGGACTGTTTTAACTGTAACCTCCATCTCCTGGATTCAAGTGATTTTCCTGCCTCAACCTCCTGAGTAGCTGGGATTACAGGCAGGCACCATCACGCCCAGGTAATTTTTGTATTTTCAGTAGAGACAGGGTTTCGCCATGTTGCCTAGGCTGGTCTTGAACTCCTGGCCTCAACTGATCCACCCACCTCAGCCTCCCAAAGTGCTGGGATTACAAGCGTGAGCCACTATGCCCAGCCCCAATATTTCTTTTTTCAGCTAGTTCATTGTTTGTGTATAGACATGCAACAGATTTTTGTATACTGATTTTGTACCTTGCAATTTTACTGAATTTGTTTATACAAAAATTCCTAAATCTATGACATAAATCAACAGTTTTGTCAATGTAGTTGAACAATATTAAACTATATATGCCTTTTTGTAGTTTTCTATTTTTTTCCAGCTTTATTAAGGTAAAACTGACAAATAAAAATTATACATATTGAAGGTATACAATGGGATTTCTTTGATATAGTTACACATTGTGAAATGATTATCACAATGAAGTTAATGAACATAGCTATCATCTCACAACTGTCTTTTAGTGTGTGTGGTGAGAATATTTAAGCCCTTCTCTGTTAGCAAATTTCAAGGACACAATACAATGTTATTAATTATAGTCACCATGCTGTTCATTAGATCTCCAGAATTTACTCATCCTGTGTAAAAAACTGTACCCTTTGTCCAAAACCTCCTCATTTCCCCCACCCCATAGCTCCAAGCTACCACCATTTTACTCTGCATCTATGAGTTTGACATTTTTAGATTTCACACATAAATGAGATCATGCAGTATTTTCCTTTCTGTGCCTGGTTTATTTCACATAGCATAATATCCTTCAGGTTTATTCATGTTATTCCAAATGACAAGAATTCTTTCATTTTTATGGCCAAGTAATATTCCATTGTATGTGTGTGGGTGTGTGTGTGTATGTATATATATGTGTGTGTGTGTGTATATATATATATATATATAAAATACTTCATTTATCTGCCAATGGACACTTATGTTGCTTTGATGTCTTGGCTATTGTTAGTAAAGCTGCAATGAACATGGGAGTGCAGATACCCCTTCAACAGACTTATATCATTTCCTTTGTATACATGCCCTAAAGTGAGATTGCTGGATCACACAATAAGTGCAACGTACAAGGGTTCCCTTTTTTTCACATCCTCACCAACACTTGTTATTGTTTGTCTTTTTGGTAATTACCATTCTGACAGATGTGAGGTAATATCTCATTGTGGTTCTAATTTGCATTTCCATGATGATTAGTACGTTGAGCTTTTTTTTCATATACCTGTTGGCCTTTTGTATGCCTTCTTTTAAGAAATGTCTATTCAGATCCCTTGTTAATTTTTTAATTGGATTGTTTTATTGCTATTGACATACAGCTTCAGGTCTTATGTTTAAGTCTTTAATCCATTTTAGTTGATTTTTTGCATGTGGTATGAGATAAGAGTCCAATTTTATTATATATGTGCCAGGTGTGGTGGCTCATGCCTGTAATCTCAGTGCTTTGGGAGGCCACGGCAGGAGGATTCCTTGAGTCCAGGAGTTTGAGACCAGCCAGTGTAGGGAGAATCAACAAAGGGAGAACCCCATCTCTACAGTTTTTGTTATTAGCTGGGTATGGTAGCATGCACCTAGGCATAGCTACTTGGTAGGCTGAGGTGGGAGGATTGCTAGAGCCCAGGAATTTGAGGCTGCAGTGAACTATGATTGCATCACTGCACTCCAGCCTGGGTGAGAGAGCAAGATCCTGTAAAAAAAAAAAAAAAAAGAGAGAAAAAAGAAGACTACTCTTTCTCCAGTGTGTGTTATTGGTACTTATGTCAAAGATTAAAGGTTAATCACTGACTATAAATGTGTGAATTTATTTCTGGGCTCTCTATTCTATTCCATTGATCTATATGTCTGTTTTCATGCCAGTACCATACTGATTTGATTGCTATAGCTTTGCAATATATTTTGAAATTGAGTAGTGTGATGTCTCTAGCTTTGTTCTTCTTGCTCAAGATTGCTATTATGATTCAGGGTCTTTTGCAATGTCAAATGAATTTTAGGATGGCCTTTTCCATTTCTGTGAAAAATGCCATTGGAATTTTGATAGAGATTGCATTGAATCTATAGGTCACTTTGGGTAGTATGAATATTTTAACAATTTTAATTATTCCAATCATTAACATGAGATGTTCTTTCATTTATTTGTGTCTTCTTCAATTTCTTTCATCACTGTTTTATAGTTTTCAAAGTATATATCTTTCTCTTACTTGGTTTGATGAATTCCTAAATATTTTTGGTGCCTTTGTAAATGATATTGTTTTCATAATTTCTTTTTTCAAATTGTTTATTGTTTGTATATATAAAGTAACAGATTTTTTATATCTTATACCTTGCAACTTTAATGAATTTGTGTATTAGTTCTAAGAGTTTTTGGTGACACTTTTGTCTTTAGGGTTTTTTGTATGTACAGATCATACTTACAGATCATAGCATCTGTAAGCAGAGACAATTTTATTTCTTCTTTTCTGATTTGGTTGCCTTTTGTTTTTGTCCATTCTCACACTGCTATGAAGAAATACCCAAGACAGGGTAATTTATAAAGGAAAGAGGTTTAACTGACTCACAGTTCCACATTGCTGGGGAGGCTTCAGGAAACTTACGATCATGGCAGAAGGCAAAGGAGAAGCAGACACCTTCTTCACTGGGTGGCAGGATGGAGTGGGTGCCAGCAAGGGAAATGCCAGATGCTTATAAAACCATCACATCTCATGAAACTCATCCATTATCATGAAAACAGCATGGGGTAAACTGTCCCCATGATCCAATTACCTCCACCTCGTCCCGCCCTTGACACCTGGGGATTATAAGGATTACAGTTCAAGGTGAGATTTGAATGGGGACACAGAGCCAGACCATATCACCTTTTATTTCTCTTTCTTGCCTAATTTCTCTGCTAGGACTACTAGTACTATATTGAATAGAATCAATGAGAGTGCGCTTGTCTTGCTTGTGTCAGACAAGTGCATCCTTGTCTTGCTACTGATCTTAGAGAAAAAGCTTTCAGCTTTTCATTATTGATTATGTTAACTGTGGATTTGTCATATATAGCCTTCAATGTGTTGAGGTACATTCTTTCTATACCTAATTTATTGAGAGATTTTATTATGAAAGAATGCTGTCATCAAATGCTTTTCCTGCATTCACTGAAATTATCATGTGGTTTTTATCCTTCATTCTGTTAATATGGTATATCACATTTATTGATTTTTGTATATCAAACTATCCTTGCATCCCAGAGATAAATTCCCCTTGATCATGGTATATAACTCTTTTAATGTGCTGTTGAATTCAGTTTGCTAGTATTTTGTTGATAATTTTTGCGTACAAGTTCATAAAAAATATTGGCCTATAATTTTATTTTCTTACAATGTCCTTGTCTGGCTTGGGCATCAGGGTAATGCTGGACTCATAAAATGAACTTGGAAGTATTCTTTCCTCATCAATTTTTTAGAAGATTCTGAGAAAGACAGGCTTTAATTCTTCTTTAAATATTTGGTAGAATTCAAAGGTACAAAGAGGAGCTGGTACCATTCCTTCTGAAACTATTTCAATCCATAGAAAAAGAAGGAATCCTCCCTAACTCATTTTATGAGGCCAGCATCATCCTGATACCAAAGCCTGGCAGAGACACAACAAAATAAGAGAATTTTAGACCAATATCCCTGATGAACATCAATGCAAAAATCCTCAATAAAATACTGACAAACTGAATCCAGGAGCACATCAAAAAACTTATCCACCATGATCAAGTGGGCTTCAACATATGCAAATCAATAAACATAATCCATCATATAAACAGAACCAAAGACAAAAACCAAATGATTATTTCAATAGATGCAGAAAAGGCCTTCAACAAAATTCAACAGCCCTTCATGCTAAAAACTCTCAATAAATTAGGTATTGATGGGACGTATCACAAAATAATAAGAGCTATTTTTGACAAACCCACAGCCAATATCATACTGAATGGGCAAAAACTGGAAACTTTCCCTTTGAAAACTGGCACAAGACAGGGATGCCCTCTCTCACCACTCCTATTCAACATAGTGTTGGAAGTTCTGGCCAGAGCAATCAGTTAGGTATTGATGGGACGTATCACAAAATAATAAGAGCTATTTATGACAAACCCACAGCTAATATCATACTGAATGGGCAAAAACTGGAAACTTTCCCTTTGAAAACTGGCACAAGACTGGGATGCCCTCTCTCACCACTTCTGTTCAACGTAGTGTTGGAAGTTCTGGCTAGGGCTATCAGGCAAGAGAAAGAAATAAAGGGTATTCAATTAGGAAAAGAAGAAGTCAAATTGTCCCTGTTTGCAGATGACATGATTGTATATTTAGAAAACCCCATCGTCTCAGCCCAAAATCTCCTTAAGCTGATAAACAACTTCAGCAAAGTCTCAGGATACAAAATCAATGTGCAAAAATCACAAGTATTCCTATACACTAGTAACAGACAAGCAGAGAGCCAAATCATGAGTGAACTCCCATTCACAATTGCTTCAAAGAGAATAAAATACCTAGGAATCCAACTTACAAGGGATGTGAAGGACCTCTTCAAGGAGAACTACAAACCACTGCTCAGTGAAATAAAAGAGGACACAAACAAATGGAAGAACATTCCATGCTCATGGATAGGAAGAATTAATGTTGTGAAAATGGCCACACTACCCAAGGTAATTTACAGATTCAATTCCACCCCATCAAGCTACCAATGACTTTCTTCACAGAATTGGAAAAAACTACTTTAAAGTTCATATGGAACCAGAAAAGAGCCCTCATTGCCAAGGCAATCCTAAGCCAAAAGAACAAAGCTGGAGGCATCATGCTACCTGACTTCAAACTACACTACAAGGCTACGGTAACCAAAACAGCAAGGTACTGGTACCAAAACAGAGATATAGACCAATGGAACAGAACAGAGCCCTCAGAAATAATACCACACATCTACAACCATCTGATCTTTGACAAACCTGACAAAAACAAGAAATGGGGAATGGATTCCCTATTTAATAAATGGTACTGGGAAAACTGGCTAGCCATATGTAGAAAACTGAAACTGGATCCCTTCCTTACACCTTATACAAAAATTAATTCAAGATGGATTAAAGACTTAAATGTCAGACCTAAAACCATAAAAACCCTAGAAGAAAGCCTAGGCAATACCATCCAGGAAGTAGGCATGGGCAAGGACTTCATATCTAAAACACCAAAAGCAATGGCAACAAAAGCCAAAATTGAGAAATGGGATCTAATTAAACTAAAGAGCTTCTGCACAGCAGAAGAAACTACCACCAGAGTAAACAGGCACCCTACAGAGTGGGAGAAAATTTTTGCAATCTACCCATCTGACAAAGGGCTAATATCCAGAATCTACAAAGAACTTAAACAAATTTACAAGAAAAAATCAGCAACCCCATCAAATAGTGGGTAAAGGATATGAACAGACACTTCTCAAAAGAGGACATTTATGCAGCCAACAGACACATGAAAAAATGCTCATCATCACTGACCATCAGAGAAATGCAAATCAAAACCATAATGAGATAGCATCTCATGCCAGTTAGAATGGCAATCATTAAAAAGTCAGGAAACAACAGGTGCTGGAGAGGATGTGGAGAAATAGGAACACTTTTACACTATTGGTGGGCGTATAAACTAGTTCAACCATTGTGGAAGACAATGGTTGTGGAAGATCCTCAAGGATCTAGAACTAGAAATACCATCTGACCCAGCCATCCCATTACTGGGTATATACCCAAAGGATTATAAATCATGCTGCTATAAAGACACATGCACATGTACATTTATTGTGGCACTATTCACAATAGTAAAGATTTGGAACCAACCCAAATGTCCATCAATGATACACTGATTAAGAAATTGTGGCACATACACACCATTGAATACTATGCAGCCGTATAAAAGGATGAGTTCATGTCCTTTGTAGGGACATGGATGAAGCTGGAAACCATCATTCTCAGCAAACTATTGCAAGGACAGAAAACCAAACACTGCATGTTCTCACTCATAGGTGGGAACTGAACAATGAGAATACTTGGACGCAGGGTGGGGAACATCACATACCGGGGCCTGTCGTAGGGTGGGGGGAAGGGAGAGGGATAGCATTAGGATATATACCTAATGTAAATGACGAGTTAATGGGTGCAGCACAACAACATGGCACATACATACATATGTAACAAACCTGCACATTGTGCACATGTACCCTAGAACTTAAAGTATAATAAAAAAAAAAAATAAGAAAACAAATATTTGGTAGAATTCATTAGTGAAGCTATTAGATCCTGGACTTTTATTGTTTGGGAGGTTTTATTACTGGCTCAATCTCCTTACTCAATTTTGGTCTGTTCAAAATTTCTATTTCTTCATGATTCAGTTTTGGTTGGTTGGACATTTCTAGGAGTTTATCAATTTCTTCTAGGCTATCCAACTTGTTGGCATATAATTGTTCATAGTCTGTTATGATCCTTTGCATTTCCGTGGTATCAGTTGTAATGCCATCTCTTTCCAAAAGAGAGTAGTGATGGCTATACTTATTATCAGGCAAAATAGATTTTAAGTCAAAAACTGTCACAGGGGACAAAGAAGGTCATTATATAGTAATAATGGGATAAATTCATCAAGAGGATGTAAGAATTGAAAATATACATGCATCAAACATCATAGCACCTAAACATATAAAGGAAATATTAAGAGACCTGAAGGGAGAAATAGGCCGTAATACAGTAATAGCTGGGAATTTTAGTACTTCACTTTCAACAATGGATAGGTTATCCAGACAGAAAATCAATAAGGAAATAGCAGACTGTAGGCCAAAAGGATGTAACAGACATATACAGAACATTCCATCCAACAGCAGCAGAATATACATTCTTTATAAGTACGTACAGAATAGTCTCCGGGTAGATCACGTTAGGCCACAAAACAAGTCTTAACAAGTTTAAAAAGACTGAAATCAATCAAGTATCTTTTCTGACCACAATGATATAAAATTAGAAACCAAAAGCACGAGGAAAACTACAAGAATTATAAATATATGGAAATTAAACAACATACTCCTGGACAACCAATGGTTATATCAAGAAATCAAAAGAAAATCAAAAAATATCTTGAGACAAACAAAAATGGAAATACAATACATCAAAACCTATGGGATGCAGCAAAAGCAGTTCTAAGAGGGAAGTTTATAACACCTACATTGAGAGAAAAGAAAGATCTCAAATAACCTAACTTCACACCTCAAAGATCTAGAAAAAGAAGAGCAAACTAAACCCAATATAGCATAAGGAAGGAAATAGTAAAGATCAGAGCAGAAATAAATAAAACAGACACTAGACAAACTGGACAAACAACAACATATATTGTTAAACTTAAGGATTGGTTTTTTTGAAAAGATAAATTGACAAAGCTTTCACCAAACTAAGAGAAAAAAAGAAAACTCTAATAAATAAAATGGTAAACACAGAATTCTTTATCCAGAAAAAAGACTTTTCAAAATATAGACAAACTAAAGGCTTTTGCAAACATACAAATGCTGAAAGAACTCATTACTAGCAGGTCTGCACTACAAAAAAAAAAGAAAAGAAAAGTTAGAGGAAGTCCTTTAGATAGAAAATCATGCTATTTGGAAATCAGGGTCTACACAAAAGAATTAAAAGCGCTGGAAATCTGTGTAAACTAGAAATATGTGTAAATATAAAACTTTAAAACAGAATTTAGATCTCTTTTTTAAAACAGATGTGACTGTTTAAAGCAAAATCCAAAACAGTGTATTATGAGGCTTATATGTAGAAATAAAATGTATGACAACAATAGCACAAAGTTTGGGAAGGAAGAAATAGAAGCATACTGTTGTAAGGTTCTGATATGATCCATGAAGTGATATAATATCACTTGTGGTAGGCTGTGATAAGATTAAAAAGGTTATTATAAACTCTACAGCAACCTCTAAAACAACCCAACAAAGTGTTTGAACTAGTAAGGCAACAAAGGAGATAAAGTGAAACAATAAGAAATACTCAAGCAATCCACAGGAATAGGACAAGGGTAAACAGGAACATAAAAGGGATGAGACACATAGAAAACAGATAACAATATGTAGATTTAAACCTAACCAGATTCATTCACATTAAATGTAAGTGGCCTCAATGACCTAAATACAAGGTAGAGATCATCAGATTGGATAAAAGAGAGAGACCCAGGTATACGCGGCCTGTAAGAAACATACTTTTTTTTTTTTTTTTTTTTCTGTTTTTTTTTTTTTTTTTTTTTTATGCTGGAGAGGTACATTTATTGAGTGATTTTTTACAACAATAAAATATGTCATACATAATTTTTAAAACAAAGCCTTTACATGGCATATTCTTCTAAGCTTCAGTGAAAAGCAACTATAGTCAAGTGGGGAAAAAATGAATAAAGCAGAAAGGTAACAGTCCTGAAAAATAGACTTACATGTCCAGAATTCTTACCCCAATGACTGCCGAAAAGATATCTTCCAGCTTCTTGCTGTTTGAAATGAATCTGTCTTGAACACAAGGAGCATACTATTATTGTGGCTCTTCATATTTGGTGGGTGCTTGGAACCACATAATTTGCCAAGAAGCAGATCGCTGGTATTGGCACCATCATTAATTGACAGGTAGTCATGGGAGCAGGAGGCAGAAGGAACCACATCAAAATCTCTGAACCTGTGAAATGTATCTTGTTAATACTGATGTTTCCATTTGGACGTCCACTAAATTGTAGCTTTAGCTCTTGCAAAAAATGACAAGGAAAAAACTAACAGCAGAGCATTCAAGCCTCATTCGATAGGAAATATTAGAAATCAGACAGTACCTTACTGATCAGTTCAAAAGTTTAGCCAAATTTGTTTTTAGTAATTACAATACACCAAAAACTGTGATAGCAGCTGGGGATGTCAAGGTGAGTAAGACACAGTCTTAGAACTTCAAGGAACTCACAGTCTATGGCATATTAAAGTCTATCTGAGATCAAGTTTTGAAAAGTGGAACTGATATTTATTATCCCAGCAACACCGCAGGTTTTTAGGTCTCATTAAAAATACGGTATTTACTCTTCCCTTTTTATTTTATGAGATGAAGTAGAACTTGTGGAAAGCATACTAATATAATAGAAGAAATGCTGGTTTTAGAATCATAGCTCCATTCTCCTCACAGTCTCATTTCCCTCTTTTAAAATGGAGTTTCTATTAAGGTCAGGTGAAAAACAAGAAATTAACATATAAGATCTCTGTGGTGGTTACTGACACTTCTGCACATGGTTCCAGCTCTCTGCCTCCCCAGCACTGGTAGGATTGCCCTAGGTGCACACTTTGAGGTTTGGCATGGATGCTAGGAGTTGCTTTGACCACAGAAAGGTAAGCAGGAGGGATACATATTACTTTATGGAAGAAGTTTTACCAATGACTACTTGCTTTTCCACATTGCCTTCCCACTACAGTGATGATCATGGAAGCAAATGTAAAAATGAAGCTTCCATCAGTCTGGGTTGTTGAATGACCATGATGAGCAGAGTTTCCATGCCAGGCCACACTGAACATACTCATTTAAACGAGAAATAAACTTGTTGAGTTAAGCTGCTATGCCGTGGGGTTGTTTGTTACCATGCATAACCTATCCTGACAGATGCTTTTCTCTGTC
>NW_012112253.1:2210861-2217813 GCF_000951035.1 Colobus angolensis palliatus
TTGTTACATATGTATACTTGTGCCATGTTGGTGTGCTGCACCCATCAACTCGTCAGCACCCATCAATTCATCATTTATATCAGGTATATTTAAAATGACAACTAAATAGCATAAAAATGAAAAGATGGAAAAAGATATATTATGCTGACACTAATTAAAAGAAAACTGGAGCCATGTTGGTGTGCTGCACCCATCAACTCGTCAGCACCCATCAATTCATCATTTATATCAGGTATATTTAAAATGAAAACTAAATAGCATAAAAATGAAAAGATGGAAAAAGATATATTATGCTGACACTAATTAAAAGAAAACTGGAATGTTTATATTAATTTCACACTGAGTAAACTTTGGAGCTAAGGATATTACCATGGGAAAAGAGGATTGTTTCATGAGGATAAAGAGGTCAGGTCATCAAGGGGACATAGCAATGACAAACATGTATGCATCTAGTAACAGAACTTCAAAATACATTAAACAAAGACTGGATAGAAATAGAGAAAAAGAAAAATTATAGTCAGAGATTTCAATAGTCCTTTCTCATTTACTGATGTCTCAATAATTGAGGGAACATAGTGACCTGTGGGACAAAACAAGTAGTCTGATTGGCATGTAGTCAGTATCCCAGAATAAAGGAAGAAGCAGCAAAAAGTGAAAGAAATAATAGCCAAACGCTTTTCAAATTGGAAGAAAACTATAAACGCATGATAGAAGCAGCTCAACAAAACTCATGCAGAATAAACATAAAGAAAACCACACCAAAGTGCATTATAATCCAATTGCTCAAAACCCACGATGAAGAGAAAAATCTTAAAAGCAGCTGTGGTTAGTCGGGGGAGATACACTACATACAGAGGAACAATGATGAGAAGGACGGCAAATTTTAGTCACAAACTATGCAAGTTATTGGAAAATGAGGCAACAATACTGAATGAAAAACCCTGTAAATGTAGGATATTATATCCAGCAAAGAGATTTTTTTTACATAAAGGTAAAAAATGACAAACAAAAGGTAATAGAACTTACTCCCAGTAAACCTGCACCACAAGAAAGGATAAGGAAGTTATTCATGAAAAAGGAAAATGATACCAGATGGAAATAAATCTACACAAAGTAAGGAAGGGTACTGGAAATGGGAAATATGTGGGCAAATAGAAAATATATTCATTAATAAGAAGTTCTTTGCCCTGCAGCCTGGCCATGAGTCTGTTTGCCTCCATGTGGCAGATGGGATGGATTCATGGCTAAATTTGTGGGAAGACTGGGTGCTGGGCACCACCAGGAGGAGACTTGCCAGCAGCCATCCTTGGGTTCTGAAAGTTTGTCTTGGATTAAAAAAGTACAGTGGCCTTGGTTGTAGATGCAACTAGAAAGCTACAAACTATTCGTGCTGGATGATCTGCTGTGTGCTCCCAACTTCTCCAAGAACATTTTAATCTAAAACCACTACCTGAAGTAGTGGGAGTATCTGCAGCCATTATGTTGCCATTTGGAGGAACAGGAGTAGGCTCTAGATATCATGTGGAGGTAGGTCCCACTGTGCCTGGTCCTTGTGGTGTGCCCCCTTCTATTTAATTTTCACACACAGTGTTCTCTCTATGTCACAGATGACAAACTCAAAGATTAAATAACTACTACAAAAAGCAAGATACAGAACAGTGTATGTAATATATTACCTCTCAGGTAAGAAAGAAAGGGAAGTGAGAAAAATTACATAATATTCACACACGTACATATTTGCTTATTTTTGCAAATAGAAACACAGAAGCTAACGAAAATGGTTACCTAGGAGGGGTACACAGGAGTATGTTAAATGGAATATGAATGGCAAAAGTCCCACCCCCTTTTTAATAACTTTGAGTTTTGATCTACATAAATGTCTTACCTATTTAGAAATAACATTTAAAATAAAAAGAAATAGAAAAAAAGGAAAAATTGAAGCTGAACATAACTAGGCCAGGCGTGGTGGCTCATGCTTGTAATCCCAGCACTGTGGGAGGCCAAGGTAGGAGGATCTCTTGAGGCTAGGAATTCAAAACCAGCCTGGGCAACATAGTGAGACCCTGTCTCTATTTAAAAAAATGAACATAAACTAAAAATGCCATATCAAATTGATAACCTGTTCTTACAGAGCAAATAATTATTTCAAATATCTTAAACTCATAGTAGTCTGACTACATCCTTCAAGGTCAGTTAATAGTTTATATTAGTAATATTGATGTTGTAGAAAAAGGAAAGCAACAAAATTATACCACGATAATAAGTGTGATGGAAAGGCTCCCAAACATAAGTCCTGTATCTGTTCTATTTGTTCCTTCATGACAAAGAGCTTCCTCTACAATTCTTAATTTCCTGTGTAAACCCAAAACCTGAAACTTAACACTAAAAAAAAAGATGAGATGTCATTTACCTAAATAGAGAAATATAATAACATGCTGCCAATGAAAATATTGAAAATATAATCTAATTAATTTAAAGAACTGATTGGCACAATTTAGGCCGGGCACGGAGCAAGCCTGTAATCCCAGCACTTTGGGAGGCCAAGACGGGATCACAAGGTCAGGAGATCACAAGGTCAGGAGATTGAGACCATCCTGGCTAACAAGGTGAAACCCTGTCTATACTAAAAAATACAAAAAAACTAGCCGGGCGAGGTGGCAGGCGCCTGTAGTCCCAGCTACTCGGGAGGCTGAGGCAGGAGAATGGCGTAAACCCGGGAAGCGGAGCTTGCAGTGAGCTGAGATCCAGCCACTGTACTCCAGCCTGGGCGACAGAGCGAGACTCCGTCTCAGGAAAAAAAAAAAAAAAGGAACTGATTGGCACAGTTTAGAGGAAAATATTGCAATAGAGCTGCTGCTGTGGTTAGTAAATAAGAATTTAAGCTGTTTAGATTCTTTAATTTCTCACTTTGAAGCTAGAGAATTTTCAGAGAAACCAATAAAACATGAGGATCCAATTTCAGAGTTGGGTATTTGGAGTAAGTGGGTCATAATATGGTGTAAAAAAATCTGAGGGTACTAGATTGCTGGATAAAAGTATTAAGAGCAGTTGGGGAAAAAAACCTCTTTATATGGGAAAGAAATGTTTATATGCTAGATACTTGCCGCAATCTCTATAAATCTTTGGTGAAACAAAACAAAGAGAGTTGTGGTGAGTACTAAATAATACTGGTCAAGCACTCACTGTTCGCCCATGGACATTGCTCAGTTAAAATGATGGAGAGTTTGCTGACAGTTAAATCAAAATGACTAGGAGTTTCCTTTTGTTGTTGTTGTTTTTTAACTTTGGCATTTGCCAGACCTGAGTATCTTATTTTCCAGAATTTTGATTCCAGTTACAGTAAAAATGAATGTGTTTTATTTTTAATCTTTCATTTGTTTTTGTTTATTTGTTTGTTTGTTTTTGAGACAGAATTTTGCTCTTGTTGCCCAGGCTGGAGTGCAGTGGTGTGATCTTGGCTCACGGTAACCTCCACCTCCTGGGCTCAAGCCAGTCTCTCGCCTCAACCTCCTGAGTAGCTGGGATTACAGGTGCCTGCCACCATGCCTGGCTAATTTTTTGCATTTTTAGTAGAGACAGGGTTTCATCATGTTAGCCAGGCTGGTCTCAAACTCCTGACCTCAGGTGATCCACCCACCTCGGCCTTCCAAAGAGCAGGGATTACAGGCGTGAGCCACTGTGCCCAGCCCATTTTTAATTTTTTAAAAAAGTATTTGGCTATTTAAAGCAAAAATAAAAAACAATGTATTGTGGGTTTTATAACATACATAGAAGTAAAATGTATGACAACCATAGCACAAAGGTCAGTAGAACTGGAACTATGCTATTGTAAGTTTCTTATACTACAGAAGGTGTAATATTTCAAATATGTTATTTGAAATAAGATGAAGATAGTGTGTGTGTATATATATATACACATACATACGTATACATATATTATAAAATACGCACACATATAACTGTAAACCCTAGAGCAATCACTGAAAAAGCAAAATCAAGAGGTATAGCTAATAAACTGAGAGTGGATATTTAATGGGATTATTAAAAAATAATTGAAAAGAAAGAAAAAAGGAGCAAAGATCAGATAAAATAAAAATATAACAAGATATTTAAACTCCACCATACTTATAAGTACATTTTTAAAAATATTGACACATAATATTTGTCTATATTTATGGAGTATTTGTGATATTTTGTTACATGCATAGAATGTCTAATGATCAAGCCAGGGTGTTTAGGGCATCCATTACCTCAAGTATTTATCATTCCTATGTGTTGGGAACATTTCAAGTTCTCTCTTCTAGCTATTTTGAAATATATAATACCTATTGTTAACTATAGTCACCCTATGCTGCTATGGAACATTAGAACTTATTCCTTCTATCTAACTGCATTCTTGCACGCATTAACCCACCTCTTTGCATCCCCACTTCCCAACCACACACCCTTCCCAGTCTCTGGTATCTCTCATTCTACTCTCTATCTTCATATGATCCACTTTTTTAGCTCCCACATGTGAGTGAGAACATGCAACATTCATCTTTCTGAGCCTGGCTTATTTCACTTAACATAATGACCTCCAGTTCCATCCATATTGCTGCAAATGACATGATTTCATTCTTTTCTGTGGCTGAATGTATTCCATCGTGTGTATATATATACACATTTTGTTTATCCACTCAGCCACAAAAAAGAATGAAATCATTTGTTGATGGACACTTAGGTTGATTTCATATCTTTGCTATTGTAAATAACGTTGCAATAAACATGGGGCTACAGGTATCCCTTTGATATACTGATCTCCTTGCCTTTGGCTAAATACCCAGCAGTGGGATTGCTGGATCATATGGTAGTTCTATTTTTACTTTTTTGAGAAATCTCCATACTATTTTCCATAGTGGCTTTATTAATTTACATTCCCAGCAATGGTACAGAAGAGTTCCCTTTTTTCACACTCTGGCCAGCATCTGTTTGTTTGTTTCTCTTTTTAATAATATCCATTCTCACTGGGGTAAGATGATATCACATTGTGGTTTTAATCTGCGTTTCTCTGAGGATTAGTGATATTGAGCATTTTTTCACACACTTTTTGGCCATTTGTATGCCTTCTTTTGAGAAATGTCTATTCATATCCTTTGCCCACTTTTTAATGTGATTTGTTGTTGTTGTCACTGAGTTGTTTGAATTCCTTGTATAGGCCAGGCGTGGTGGCTCACGCCTGTAATCCCAGCACTTTGGGAGGCCGAGGCAAGCGGATTGCTAGGTCAGGAGATCGAGACCATCCTGGCTAACATGGTGAAATCCCGTCTCTACTAAAAATACAAAAAATTAGCCAGGCATGGTGGCGGGCGCCTGTAGTCCCAGCTACTCGGGAGGCTGAGGCAGGAGAATGGCGTGAACCCAGGAGGCAGAACTTGCAGTGAGCCGAGAACGCACCACTGCACTCCAGCCTGGGCGACAGAGCGAGACTCTGTCTCAAAAAATAAAATAAAATAAAAATAAAAAAAGAATTCCTTGTATATTCTGGATATTAATCCCTTGCTGAATGGATAGTTTACAAATATTTTCTCCCATTCAACAGGTTGTCTTTTTACTCTATTGGTTGTTTTCTTTACTGTGCAGGCACTTTTTAATTTAGTATAGTCCCATTTATCTATTTTCGGTTTTGTTGCCTGTGTTTTTGAGGTCTTAGCCATAAAATATTTGCCTAGACCAATGTCCTGAAGGGTTTCTCCTGCATTTCTTCTACTACTTTTAAAAATAGTTTTGGGTCTTACATTTAAGTCTTTAGACCATCTTGAGTTGATTTTTGTACACTGTGGGAGATAAAGGTACAGTTTCATTCTTCTGCATATGAATATCCAGTTTTCCCAACACCATTTATTGAAGAGGAATGTCCTTAATACGAATGATTTAAACACTCCTATTAAGAGGTAAAACTAGTCTAATTAGATTTTAAGAAGCAAGATCCAAATATATGCTGCCTATAAGAAAACATTTTAAGTATAAAGCTGCATAGATGTTAAACAGAAAAGAATTGAAAACAATATACCCTGTGTGCAGAAAAGAGTTAACATAAAAGATCTAAAACTGCTATCCCTAGACAGGCATTCTTGAGAAGCTGGCCTTCAATGATGTGTGGGAACTTGAATTTTGGGAGTGTTACTACCATTTTCAGGATGGATAACAATGGCTTACTGTACCTAAACTGTTTGTACGAATAACGTGGTTTATGGTGAACAACCACTTACCTTCTGGGAGTCTGGCATTTTGATATGTGCTAGTCAGAGAGTGTCTGTATGACCAATGCTCTAAAAAGAAACAGAAGAAGAAAACCTTGGCCATGAGTCTTTAATGAGCTTCCCTGGCAGAAAACATTTCACATGTGTTGTTACAATTCACTGCTGGAAGAATTAAGTGCATCCGTGTATACTGATTTTGCTTTGTATCTCTTCACTATAATAAATTATGGCTATGAATATAACTCTATGTGTCCTTCTAGTAAATCATTAAAACTGGGAATTGTCTTGGGAGACACAACATGAAAATACTAATCAAAAGAAAGTTGGAGTGGCCACATGAACATCATAGCAGATTTAACGACTGGTAATATCACCAGGGATAGAGAAGAGCATTTCATAGTGAGAAAAGCGTCAACTGATCAGGAGGATGTGATAATACCCAAATGTGTATGCAACTAGTAACAGAGCTTCAAAACAGATGAAGCAAAAATTGAAATAATTGAAAGGAAAAATAAATCCATAATTATAGTTGAAAATGTCAACTTTCCTTTATCTGTGATTGATAAACCAACTATAAAGAATATTTGTGAGGACATAGAAGAGCTTTTTTTTTTTTTTTTTTGAGACAGAGTCTTGCTCTGTCACCCAGACTGGAGTGCAATGGCACGATCTCGGCTCACTGCAACCTCCGCCTCCCGTGTTCAAGCGAT
>NW_012112253.1:2218738-2243359 GCF_000951035.1 Colobus angolensis palliatus
TTTATGGACTCCAGGCAATTGTCTTCTTTGGGGTCCTAGGATGGTATTTTAAGATATTTAGGGGACATTTTCTTAATTGGCTGAGACCACAAAAAATATAAAATATTTTGTTTAATTATGGCCTGAATAATATAATACGCAGAATTAACTGGATCAGACATTTTGAATTATCTTTATAGATTTCTTTAAAAATATTATAGGCCTGACACAATGACTCATGCCTATAAGCCCAACACTTTAGGAGGCTGAGGTGGGAAGATTACTTGAGCCCAGGAATTTGAGACCAGCCTGGGCAACATAGCAAGATCCCTGTCTCTACCAAAACAAACAAACAAACAAAAAAAGTAGCCAGCTGCTGTGGTTCATGCCTGTAGTCACTGCTACCCAGGAGGCTGACGTGGGAGGATAGCTTGAGCCCAGGAGGTTGAGGTTGCAATGAGCTATGATCATGTCACTGCACTTCAGCCTGGGAAACAGAGCAAGAACCTGTCTCAAAAAATAAAAAGATAGATAGATAGAGAGATAGATTACAAGGCAGGCTGGGTGGGATGGCTCATGCCTGTAATGCCAGCACTTTGGGAGGCCAAGGTGGGAGGATTGCTTGAGCCCAGAAGTTCGAGACCAGCTTGGGCAACATAGTGAGACCTCATCTCTACAAAAAAATTAAAAATAAAAAAAATTAGCCTGATGTGGTGGTGCGCACCTGTAATCCCAGATACTTGGGAGGGTGAGGAAGGAGGATCACTTGAGCCCAGGAGATCGAGGCTACAGTGAGCCATGATCATCACAGCACTGCACTCCAGCCTGGGTGACAGAGCAAGACTCCATCTCAAAAGAAAAAAAAAAAGAAAAAGAAATAACCATCTTAGACAGAGTCAACTTATTAGTTTTGATGCAATTATCAGATGGTGAGGTTGTTTTGTACTTTACAGACGTGTAAGAAGTGTGTTAGATAAGTTAGTGGTGATCAACCACCAATATCCATCCGCTGTCTATTATGCTAAATACTCCAGGGGGATTTGAAATATTCTCTGGTTTCAAGGAGCTGTTGGCTGAGTCCAGGAGACAAAAAGTTTCAGACAACTTCTGAATAATTAGAGCAACTGTCACTAGCTATAGTTCAGGACGCACATGTCAAAACTGAGGACATTCAACAAAGAGGAGAATTCACATAGAAAAGGTAAAGTCGGAGGAGGTGGAATCCTGGCAACGTGCTCTCGGGGTTGCCAATGCGTCTGGGTCCAGGACTAGCACAATATTTGGAGGAAAATATTACAAAGACCTCTTAATTGAGGTCAAACAAATATGCTATTGTATCATAGTCAATTCAGTCTTACTAGTAGAAACGTTGAAGTCAATTCATTGGTTTTGATGGAAAATTCATGCCTAATTCAAGAAATAGGTATTGAATTTTTGGTATGTGTCAGGCACTGAATAAGAAGATAGGGATGCAGGTGACCAGTAGGACACAATCAATCCCTGCCCCCATGGAATATATACATCCCAGGAGGGATGTTATCAAGTTATAAGCACACAGCTGCCTCCCACAACACAGGAAATAACCAGGGTGTTCAGGAACATGTATCCAGGCCAAATCTAGCCTGGGAAGTCCAGAAAGACTTTGCTGAGGTTGTGATGGTTCAGCTGAATTTTGGAGGATGAAAAGAAATTAGCAGGGTGAAGGGGAAAAGAATATTACTGACAGAAGAAACTGCATATGTAAAGGTTAAATTACTTTTACCTTATAATATTTTCTTGATACAGGTCTTGCTCTCTCACCCAGGCTGGAATGCAGTGGCAGGATCTCAGCTTACTGCATTCTCCGCCTCTCAGGTTCAAGCGATTCTCCTGCCTCAGACTCCCAAGTAGCTGGGATTACAGGCCTGTGCCAGCCACCATGCACCGCTAATTTGTGTGTGTGTGTGTGTGTATGTGTATGTGTGTGTGTGTTTGTGTGTGTGTGTATTTTTAGTAGAGACGGTGTTTCACCATGTTGGCCAGGCTCGTCTTAAACTCCTAACTTCAGGTGATCCGCCCACCTCGGCCTCCCAAAGTGTTGGGATTACAGGCCTGAGCCACCACGCCCAGCCAGGTGGTTATTTCTAACCTTTGCAGATTGCAGTTTCCTTTTAGAATGGCAAAAGTTGGGGACTTCCTGGAAAACTACACACGCACAGACTGTAGATTCAATAACCACAGACTAAGATTTACATTGAGCAGAGTGCATGGAATATAGTGTAAAAATACACTTGTGCAATCCAGGCCAGTGGTGTCTGTGATGCATTATTTCATGATTTTGTGTTTATGAAGGTCTATGTAGGATCTGTCTTTGATGGCAATTATTAGAATAGTTTGGGAGATGAAGAAAATAATTTTAGAGAAGAAAATTAACACTAGGTACCTACCATGTGACTGCATTGTGCTGGGCCTGGTATATACCTGGTTACATTTCATGACACAGCACCCTAGAGACAGCTGTCATTGACCCCGTTCTATATTTGAGAAAACTGAGGACCAATGAGTTAAACAACTAGTCTGAAATAATGCAGTTACTAAGGAGTGCAGCCAGGATTCAAGTCCAGCAAATATGTCCTTCTCAAACACTAGCCAGACTTTGTAGGTAATTACAGCTGCATAAACCTCACTTTGGGTTGCTCACAAGTTCTGTAATGTACCTTTTACATTGAACCAACAATATTTTGGGGTGCAGAGAGTATTAAAAGTGTCCCTATGTATGTGAAAAGGAGCATTTTGGCAATAAGAATAAGAAAATAAGATCTTAGGATAAAAATAAGATTTTATTTCCTTTGCCACTTATCTCAGAAAAGGCTGTAAAGTTCCACTGTAATTGTTCTTATTAAAAGAGAGTATCTAATACACATCTAATACATCTAATCCCTATTTGACTCAAAGCTTTCCTTTAAAACAAGAAGACTTTTTTCTAAGATCCTGTAATAAAATTCACAGATAATCTACCTATATACAAAATTTCAAAATAATTAAGTATAGTATTTTAAATACAATATAAAGAAGAAGGCAAAAAAATTACAATAAACTATGTACTGCAACATGTACATATTCAGGCATGCCTAGATTGGAAGACATAATACACTAATCAGGTTTTTTTGCACCAATACGTAGAATCACACTTACAAATACAGGCTGATCAAGGAGTGTTATACTGAGGATTCAAATACCATGAGCAGTATTGCTCACGGAGATGTGATTTTTCTGAAAAAGCAAACAACTCAGTGGAGTTTCAAACAAAATGTGAAACAACTTTCTAAATTTATATGTATTGCATTCTTAGAAAATTCAGTGCATATTAAAACTGTGCAAATGTTACTCTCTGTTTATATGAAAAACACAGCATTATAAGTGCTGATAATTACAAACAGATTTTCCCCCTATATCAATGTCTGGTGGTATATTCTAAAGTTGTGTGGGACGTGAGACAATTCTTTGCATGGTAGGGTGCCTCCACAGGTATTGTCTAGTGCTCCTGGCTCTGCCCTCTAAACACTAGTATTGTCTTTTCAATTATTGTGATAACCACAAACACTACCATTGCCACCACCAAAATCCCCCATTGTGAACCATTAATTTAATATGCACCAGGCACTGTGCTAAGTTCCCTACAAACATTATTTAATAATTTACTAATTTTTTTCCCATTCAACAAACATCACACACACTCGAGATGCAGACATAGTGCTCTGCTCTGGATATACAGTTGTGAACAAGATAGTCAATGGCTGGTGACCACACAGAATGAATGATCTAGTAGAGGAGATAGATGACAAAAACTTACAAATGAATATGTAATTACTAACTGTGCTGAGTGCTATGAAAGAAAGAATAGGCTCCTGTGAAACAGCAACACAGAAATCTATCTTAAAAAAAGAGTATCAGGAAAGTTTCTCTGAGCCAATCAATTTAAACCCTGACCTGAGGGATGTCAAGCAGGCAGCTGTGGGAAGTTATTCTATGCTTTTCCCAGAGGAAGAAAATGAAGCCTAGAGAAGTAATGTGGTCAGGTCATACCACTTCTAAATAGTTGAACGTATCTGAACTCAAGTATCACTAGTTCTAAAGGCCATCAACTTTCCAGGTTAAAAATGAACAGTTCACCCAAAGAAGATAAATAAATGGGCCGGGCATGGTGGCTCATGCCTGTAATCCCAGCACTCTGAGAAGCCAAGGCCAGCAGATCATTTGAGGTCAGGAGTTCAAGACCATCCTGGACAACATGACGAAACCTCATCTCTACTAAAAATACAAAAATTAGCCGGGCATGGTGGTGCATGCCTGTAGTCCCAGCTACTCGAGAGGCTGAGACATGCAAATTGCTTGAGCCCAGGAGACAAAGGTTGCAGTGAGCCCAGATCACACCACTGCACTCCAGTCTGGGCAACAGAGCAAGACTCTGTCTCAAAAATAAATAAATAAATGGCCAAGAAGCACATGAAAAGATATTCGACATCTTTGGTCATTAGGGAAATGCAAATCAAAACCACGGCAGGCTACCACTTCACACAAGAATGGCTATAATAAAAGATATGGAAAATAACAAATGTCAGTGAGGGTGTGGAGAAATAGGAGATCTCTTTCATTGCTGGTGGGACTGTAAAGTGGCTCAGCCATGGTGGAAAACAGTATGGCAGTTCCTCAAAAAGTTAAACATAGGATCACCACAGGACCCAGCAATTCTACTCCTAGGTGTAAACACCCTAAAATGGCAACAGGTACTCAAACAAATCCTTATACATGAATATTCATAGCATCACTACTCACAAAAGCCAAAAGGTGGAAAAACCCAAATACCCATCCATGGATGAATGGATGAACAAATTGTGATTTATTCATGCAATGGAATATTATTCAGCCATAAAAACGAATGGAGAGTTGACACATACTATGATATGGATAAACCTCAAAAACATTATGCTAAGTGAAAGAAGCCAGACACATAAAATCACATATTGTATGATTCCATTTATATGAAATATCCAGAATAGGTAAATTCACAGAAATGAAAGCAGATTAGTGGTTGCCAGGGACTGAAGGGTGAGGGGAGAATGGAGGGTAACTAGTTTATAGGTATGGAGTTTTTACTTTGGAACGATGGAAACGTTTCAGAACCAGGTAGAAGTGGCGGTTGGTACAACATTGTGAAGATACTAAATGCCAGCAAATTGTTCATTTTAAAATGATTAATTTTGTGTTTTGTGAATTTCACCTAAATTTTAAAAAATGGATGGAAATATCCTCTTGCCTTCTTAGATTTACATCCACCTGCTTTGAAAAAGATCTGACTTGTTTATATATTTGCTTCCAGTGTAAAGGTGTATGGCCAGGAAAATGTGACTCACCAGATGTTTTCTCATGAGAAAAGCAGTCAGACTGATACGGGAACTCTGCTTCTCAAGCTTAGGGCCTTCCTGAGCTTCTCTGACTGGGAGGCCACAGAGGAGCAGAGGGTACCGTGCTGTGGGGTTCCCAGCCACCTGCAGGCCTGGTGGGCAGATAAAGCAAACGTCTCTGTGGGGACTTTCTACAGAGAGAACACTGTGGAGGCGAGGAAGAAAGAGGAGGGGGCTGCATGGAGGGAAGGAAGTCCAAGGTCAATGAGGGAGAGCAGGGAGATGCTGCCTGGAGGTGGCCAGCAGAGAAAGGTCTGCACGGGGTTTGAAGGAAGCTATCCATGGTGTGTGCTGGGTAATACCCCAAAGATCCACCCTGTAGGAATACCAGAAGTAAAGCCCTATATTGTTTATCAAGATTCCTGGCAATGGCTTTGTTTTCTCTTAATATGTAAAGGAACATAAAGGGCATAAGACTCATTTGGTTATAAGTAAAAATGAAAGGTTGAAGGAGTTAGTGCCTCCACTTTTCTCTGTGAAGGTAGAGGCTATGATATTAGCAGAAAGGGAGGAGGACAAAGCCGAGGAAGAGATTTTGCAGAGGGTAACCCATCCCAACATGTGAGGACACAGCTGAGGCTAAGAGCCCACTTTCCATAGCACCATACCCCTACTTTCTATGTTAGGATTCATTAGTAGACATCAGGAACCAAACTAGCTATTTTGAACAGAAAAAAATTAAGACAAGGAACAGTATGCTTTAAAAACAATCATCAGAGGGCTCCAGGCATAGACTTCAGGATGGGGAACAAGGAATATGACTGGTGTGCTGAGAGCTGCCATAACCAGGAGCGAGGGAAATCCAGAAGCTGACCTGGACACATGGCCTGTAGGACACCTTCTCTTCATTGCAATCTGGGGATCAGAAAACTACTGTGGAAATATTGGCTCTCAAGCCAAGCAGTGACTTTGACCCACACCAGCAAAAACAGGAGTGTGCCGTGCCTTGCCTCTGGGTGAAAAGATGGAAACAGGGCTGGCTAAAGCTGCAGCAGGATCCAACACAGCCTCGGGGGATTTGTCACACAAACAACAAAAGCCTTACTTTGAATAATATCAAAAGCTGAGCTGCAAGGGATCCTGGAAAAAGCAGGTGCTAGCTAACCAGCCTTGCAGTACACAAAGGCCCACTAGGAAGGTCAAACAGACTGTGTGTCCATCCACAGTATCCTTCTCCCCTTAGCCTCCCATTAGACATTTTTAAACCTTAAAAGTATTCATCTTTAAAGTGAATCAGAGTTTGCATTGAAATATGGAAGCTCTAACTCTTGTCCTCGAGAGTTCTGTAGATCGCAAATCCTAAGTGATTTTAAAATTAATCATTTAAAAATGAAAAATTTGCTGGCATTTAGTATCGTCATTTAGATACGAGAAGGTATTGATTTTTCACTGAATTTCATCTAGACCTGAGAGAATCTGAAAATTTTGGAGTAGGAAGAGAAATCATTTTGTTCTCATAATAAAGCTGGAGAAAGAAAAGTGCAGAGAAGTCCACACCCTTGATGCTTATATTCTAAATTGCGCACTCAGTCACAAAATAATCCCCCATAGAAAACAGCTGCTCTTCTAGAAGGAAACCCCTAAAATCATATTTTCATAGGTTTTGAAAGAGTTCAGCAGCTACACAGTCAGATGTGTAACTGAACAATCTTTTCATGCCTGGAGCAAGTTCCAAAGGCCTCTCCAATTTGCCCCCCTAATTTGCCAAACCATGGGACAGCAAACCTGCAATTAGAGCTGTATTTTTAAATTGTGTAAGTTTTATGTGGCACTTCCCCTCCCCCCTCCACACACAGTCCTGCCAAAATGCTGCTATTTTCGCAGAGGAAATACAAAGAGTGGGCTTAAAATTACAAGTCACATTCTAACTCAGGAAAAGGAAGTGGGTTCTCTGGGGCCACCTCCAGGCTGGACTCTAGGCAGTTGTCCCAACCTCATGACTCCACAGTGTCAAACACCTGGAAAAGCCATGGCCTGCCCTGAAAATGCGAAGACTCCTGCTTCCAATTTTTCCACAAAGATTCATGATCTTTACTGGCCACTGGACATCTGTGCTTTTGGTTGGGTTTGAGGACAAAGTTTGGCCCCTAGCTCCGTGTCACTTTAATGTCAGGTATGTTCTCATTGGCCCCATTGGCCAAATGTTCTTGCGCCATCCCCCACTGAATCTCATGACATTTTATCTGTTCTAGAAATGACAGAAGATGGGTCCCTCTGGGATTCACGCTCCTCTGCTGGGATTTTCACACCATTCGCCATGTTAACATGAAGCAACAGCTGGGTTGAAGAGAGCCGATAAAAATAGCAGCACCACACTGCAAACAAGCTGCATGGAAAAGAAGGGGAGTCATGTACTTAATGCAGGGTGGCACTGATTTCTTGTCTTCCCAGTCCAGTGGTGTATTTCTCAGACCATCTACTTTTTCACAAAGAGCAAAGTGAGTTTCTTGTCCATGTAAGTTTTGGCTAGGAGAATGAGGAGGGGGGCAGATAGCTCCTGCTCTCCTGCTCTCCCGCTCCTCCCTTGTTGGCCCCTGGTATCCCTGATTGCTAACTGGCAGATCAGACAACTAGACAGCACAGCCTCTGAACCAGTGAGCCCAGCCAACTCTGGGAACTTGGTTTTCAAGATTGCTGTGAGTTGCAGCAGAAACTTCCTGCTGTTACCCTATCTTTCCATTCATTAAAGTGTAGCTTGCAATTGAACATTCTGACATAACATAGCTGAGATTTTTGGCAGCAATGTTAACCATATTCAAGAGTTTCCTTCAGACGACGTTAAGTTTTTATATCCTCATGAATGCTTGCCACCTTCCTTTAATAACTTGAAAAAACAAGCTTCTCTCAGGAACGTCATTGTTCCAATATTTCCCCAGCACACATTTACTCCTTTTAGAAGTGTGTTAGGTGTGTGTATATTTATAGAGTCTGGGTGTACCTAGGTGGGTTAGAATTGGACATCTTATAAAAAGTCAGCAATCTGAATGGACCTTAGAGAAGAGGTATTAGAAGTCTAGTATTTTCTTCGTAAGATCATGTTTTTCTCCTTCTAAACTATTCGTTCATTTCACCACAAAATTGCATTTTATCAAAAAGAGTATATTCATTAACCCTCAGCCTTGGGGTGTGAAATAGCCTTTTACATTTCTAAAGCAAAATCTTACCAAAAAGTTACAAAGGAGAGGTGGTAAAATGAAGGTTTCCTTCCCTTCCTCCACGGTGAAAAATGTAGTCTTATTGTGTACAGATATCACAGTAGAATTTTTCAAATAGAAAATTAATTGACTTAAATTTCCAGCTACTGAGATAACTGAAAATCTTTAAAAACCCATTCTTATTAAAATGCAAAGTAATAGTGCAAAATGCAATGAAAAGCCAAACTGAATTTGTAATTTTTAAGTGCCCCCACAAATGGGAAGTTTGTAGTCTTCTTGGATGACCAGTGGTTTAGTAAGTTCTCCAAATCCATTGTGGTGCTTGTTTGCAGGCAGAATTATTGCAGCAGAGTTACTGTTCCCTAAAACTTTAAACAGTGTTATGTAATATAACACAATGTGGTTAACTGAGATTTTTTTTTTTTAAGTTGCTGACAGGGTTATTCATGATTTATTTATTTTTTATTATTATACTTTAAGTTCTAGGGTACACGTGCACAATGTGCAGGTTTGTTACATATGTATCCATGTGCCATGTTGGTGTGCTGCACCCATTAACTCGTCATTTACATTAGGTGTAACTCCTAATGCTATCCCTCCCCCAATCCCCCTATCCCACAACAGGCCCCAGTGTGTGATGTTCCCCTTCCTGTGTCCAAGTGTTCTCATTGTTCAATTCCCACCTATGAGTGAGAATATGCGGTGTTTGGTTTTCTGTCCTTGCGATAGTTTGCTGAGAATGATGGTTTCCAGCTTCATCCATGTCCCTACAAAGGACACGAACTCATCCCTTTTTATGACTGCATAGTATTCCATGGTGTATATGTGCCACATTTTCTTAATCCGTCTATCATTGATGGACATTTGGGTTGGTTCCAAGTCTTTGCTATTGTGAATAGTGCCACAATAAATATACATGTGCATGTGTCTTTTTAGCAGCATGATTTATAATCCTTTGGGTATATACTCAGTATTGGGCTGGCTGGGTCAAATGGTATTTATAGTTCTAGATTCTTGAGGAACAGCCACACTGTCTTACACAATGATTGAACTAGTTTATACACCCACCAACACTGTAAAAGTATTCCTATTTCTCCACATCCTCTCCAGCACCTGTTGTTTCCTAACTTTTTAATGATCACCATTCTAACTGGTGTGAGATGGCATCTCATTGTGGTTTTGATTTGCATTTCTCTGATGGCCAGTGATGATGAACATTTTTTCATGTGTCTGTTGGCTGCATAAATATCTTCTTTTGAGAAGTATCTGTTCATATCCTTTGCCCACTTTTTGATGGGGTTGTTTGATTTTTTCTTGTAAATTTGTTTAAGTTCTTTGTAGATTCTGGATATTAGCCCTTTGTCAGATGGGTAGATTGCAAAAATTTTCTCCCATTCTGTAGGTTGCCTTTTCACTCTGATGGTAGTTTCTTTTGCTGTGCAGAAGCTCTTTAGTTTGATTAGACCCCGTTTGTCAATTTTGGCTTTTGTTGCCATTGCTTTTGGTGTTTTAGTCATGAAGTCCTTGTCCATGCCTACATCCTGGATGGTATTGTCTAGGTTTTCTTCTAGGGTTTTTATGGTTTTAGGTCTGACATTTAAGTCTTTAACCCTGAATTAATCTTCATATAAGGAGTAAGGAAAGGATCCAGTTTCAGCTTTCTACTTATGGCTAGCCAGTTTTCCCAGCACCATTTATTAAATAGGGAATCCTTTCCCCGTTTCTTGTTTTTGTCAGGTTTGTCAAAGATCAGATGGTTGTAGACGTGTGGTATTATTTCTGAGGGCTCTGTTATGTTCCATTGGTCTATATCTCTGTTTTCGTACCAATACTATGCTGTTTTGGTTACTGTAGCCTTGTAGTATAGTTTGAAGTCAGTCAACTGAGATTTTAACACAAATTATGACATTATTGAACCCAACAGGCTCCACTTAGATTTTTTTGTTTGTTTGTTTTATTTATTTATTTATTTATTTTGAGATGGAGTCTTGCTCTGTCAGCCAGGCTAAATTACAGTGGTGCAATCTTGGCTCACTGCCTCTGACTCCTGGGTTCAAGTGATTCTCCTGCCTCAGCCTCCACACTAGGCTGGGACTACAGGTGCGCACCACCACACCTGGCTAATTTTTGTATTTTTAGTACAGATGGAATTTCGGGGTTTCTACCATGTTGGCCAGGCTGGTCTTGGACTCCTGACCTCAAGTGATCTGTCTGCCTCAGCCTCCTAGAGTGCTAGGATTACAGGCATGAGCCATCGTGCCTGGCCTCCACTTAGATTTGGAAATTGACTTACAGCTGTGGTACTGCATCCCTAATCTACTCCTCAGTGCAAATATACAAGGTGTAGGCTAGCCTAAGGCCAGAGCAGCAATGGTATTAGTGACTTACTTCATCTTGAATTCACACAGAAAGCCTTAGTATCCTCTATTTTACAGATTAGGAAAGATATGCTAAGAGAAGTTGAGGGACTTGGCTGAGCTGATGTAACTAGATGGGACTTGAAACCTTGGCTCGTGGACCACAAGTTGACATTACAGCCATTCACATGAGTTTGCATTTGTCATCTGAACCTTCTGGATTTCTATCATGTCACTTGCTGCGGTCTCTTGTCTTTGTGGGAATTAAAATTAAATTGTGATGGTTTTTATTGACTTCTTTCCCCAAACATGTGCAACACCAAACAGAAAATAAAAGATCGCAGATGGGATTCTGGAATATGATTTCTTTAACAAACGATTTTATAAATGTATCAGGCCCAACTTGCTTGGTTGGCCAGATGCTAAAATTGTATCGCAGAAGTTTGGGCAGCTTCTGAGGAAATGGGCTGCTTCCTGTGTGTATTTCTCAAGTCTACTGTGGCTTTAGTCCCACACCACGCTCCCACCCCCAGGCGCATCTGGCTAGAGTGTGTGGATGGGGCAGACTGGCCAGGTCCAGCCAGGTCAGCTTTTCATGAGCATAGAACCAGGGAGCATGCACAGAGCCCCAAGAGCAGGGGCATGTGGGCACTGTGATTTCCCAGGGGAAAAAATATTATAGGAAATGTGAACTAACAGCCAAAACTAGGTAAGAGTCAGAGGCCTGGGTGGACAAAAGGATGCAGAGAAAAAGGAGAATTTGGGGATGTGTAGAAAGACTGAGAGGAGGCCGGGCACGGTGACTCACGCCTGTAATCCCAGCACTTTGGGAGGCCGAGGCGGGCGGATCACAAGGTCAGGAGATCAAGACCATCCTGGCTAACATGGTAAAACCCCGTTTCTACTAAAAAAAATACAAAAAATTGGCTGGGCGTGGTGGCGGGCGCCTATAGTCCCAGCTACTCACTCGGGAGGCTGAGGCAGGAGAATGGCGTGAACCCGGGAGGCAGAGCTTGCAGTCAGTGGAGATCGCGCCACTGCACCTCCAGCCTGGGTGGCAGAGCGAGATTCCGTCAAAAAAAAAAAAGAAAAGAAAAGAAAAAAGAAAGACAGAGAGAAACTGGCAGATGCAGAGAGAAGAAGGAAGAGGAAGGTGTGAAAAGACAGAGGAAGAACGCCATGTCTATGCAGGGAAAGCTCTGTGCAAACTAAGTGGCATTGAGAGACCGTGCCTCCGTGTCCAGGAATATTGTGGAATCCTCTCTCCCATGCCCCTTGTTTTAGTTAGGCCACTCTTAATTGGAGATGTGGGAGAGAACCTTAACTGGACAATTTTTAGCTAAAATAAGAGAATGATACCTCCTGAAGCCAAACTGTGGGGTGTGGAGGTGGGTCCCTGCCTTGGGGTAAATGGAGCCGTTTTTGGCTGCACGCTACCTCTCATCTGGGCCTTTCTTTGTGAGTGGACTTCACTGTCTCAAACCACTCCTCCATGAGGCAGGAGACAGCATGCCTGGGCTTTCGGCTCTCCTGCTCCCCGTTCCAGTTTCCATACCAGAGACGAGGGACCCCATTCCTCCGTGACCAAGTTCTACCCCTACAATAGGAAAAGTCCTTGTAGGGTTAGGCCACGTGCCCACCCCTGGGCCAATCACTGTATCAGGGGCAGGTGTGGTACTAGGATTGGCCCAGATTTGGTCATGTGCCCGCCCCCTGAGCCAATTACTACATCAGGGGCAGGTGTGGTACTAGAATTGGCCCAGATTTGGTCATGCCCCACCTGAGCCAATCACTGCATCAGAGGCAGGTGTGGTACTACGACTGGCCCAGATTTGGCCATGTGCCCACCTCCTGGGTCAATCACTGCATCCAGGGGCAGGTGAGGGACTATGATTGGCCCAGATTTGGCTATGTACCCACCTCCTGGGCCAATCACTGCATCCCGTGGCAGATGAGGTACTATGATTGGCCCAGCTTTGTCTATATCCCTATCTATGGTGTAGAAGAGGCAAAGTCTTGATCAGGGACAGGGCTATCAGAGTGCTGTTCAGATGCTATGGCGTTCCGTTTTGCTGTCCACGTGTTTTCATCACATTCCAGCAATGGCTTGATCTATAAGGACTCAACTGAGAGCAGCCAGGCTGTCCCTGTTGGATGGTCATATCAGGATCTTGCAGGGTGGGGACAGTTGCATAAAGTGTATTAAATTATATGATTCATTTCCTTTGCTTTGAATCAGAATATTTAATTTTATTTGAAATTTCAAATAATATGGAAGAAGGGCACACAATGTTTACATTGATCAAAATGGGACATAGATTTAAAATGTTTGAGAATTAGCATTATAACGGGGAGCTTTTCCAACTGCCTTGCCAGTGGCAGAATTCATTCCTGTTTGGACAAAGGCCGACTTCATCTCTTTAGTTCATTGTGGGGTGAGTGGAGGAAATGATCCAAAGTGATCAGCCACATTCAGAGAGAGTAGGGGATGGGGAAGGAACTGCCCACGTACTGAGCACCTACCGTGCATCAGGCACATAGTGTGCAGTTTTTCAAAGTGACTGCATTTCATCCGTTTGGCATCTCGGGGAGGTGCAGCTGCTCAGGCTATTTGTCATAGAGGCACCCGGCCTTAAGATGGGCGTCTTGGCAACTTACTTAGACTCTCTTTCAAGGTGCTTCCAAGTTTGCCACGTGGATAACAGTCCTTCGTGTCTGCGTCAAAGTGCAGAGAAGATTGATGGGATGGTGTTGGCAAAGACAAGAGTGATGAAGACACTCCTTTCTGTTCTGAAACCTTATTAGGATACTGAGGGTTCTTTCAATGCAGCATCCACTAGGGCTTTGGTTATGCTGCAGCCTTGAAAAAGACCAGCCTGTTTCCATTTCCTGCCTAGAGCCAGCTCTCAGCAGAAAGTGGTGGGGCTTAGTGGAGGGCTGGGTGACCACAGGCAGAACACCACTGGAGCCACATGGCCCTCACTGTGAAATGGGGTGACAATGCTAACCTTTGGGGTTTTCAGAGAGAGACAGAGAACAACGATGCCTTTTCTGGAGCTGCTACAAGGCACATAGGATGTACCGGATACATACTAGCTAGTGTTAGGAAGGGAGCATAAACATCTGCCTACTTATTTTTATTTATATATTTTTACCCTGAGCTCGGAGGCCTAGCTTTGCTCAGCTTTCTGGATGCCAGCCAAGCTAAATTAACACTCTTATCTTCTGGCCCCTGCAGCTGGCAGCCTCCCCGTAGTCTTTGCGGCATTCTTTTTAGGCTCAGTCGTGTGCACTGGGAAGTCGTCCTGGGCCGTCCCAGACTGTCCTCTGCTCTGGGCTTTTTTACCTACTCTATGGCCAACTGAGCCCATGTTTCTGTGCAAGCAAAGCAAGGTCACTGAGGCGGCCCGGATTTGTACACAGTGGGAAAAAAAAAACCATCTTGCTGTGAGAGTGAAGGAGGGGCCACAGATATTCAAAATAATTGTGTCTGCTGGCCAAAACTTCACCCAATTGTGCCAGAGGGGATTCAGCTAGATGTATTTGATGTACCTAGCAATGTCAGCAGTACCATGGGACGCTGCCCGCCCCCTGGGTTTTCTTAGGCTACTCTTCTCAAACTCTAAAATTTGTGCTTAATCTCCTAGGGACCTGCCTAAAATGCAGATTATGACTAAGAGAGTCTGGGGCGGGGCTGGAAATTCCAAAGTCATAACAAGCTCTCAAGTAATGTCCCTGATCTCTCTGATGATCACTTTCCAAGAAGCTAGGCTTATGGCATTATTTAGCAAACTTCAGTAACGTTTTGCCACATGTCATCTTTTTTTAATTATCAAGTTTTATTTTCCAAAATTTTTTATTTGTAAAATGTATGGGGTATACATGTAATTTTGTCATAGGTTGGTGTAAGAGTAATTGAGGTTTTGTCATTACTTTTAACCACAATTACTTTTGCACCAACCTAATACATGGATAATTACAGAGTGGTAAACTCAGGGCTTTTGGAGTATCCATTGCCTGAACAATGTAGACTGTATCTATTAGGCAATTTCTCATCATCCACCCCCTTCCCACCACCCCCCTCTTCCAAATATTCATTGTCTATCATTCCATACTATACGTCTGTGTGTACACATGATTTAGCTCCCACTCATAAGTGAGAACATGTGGTGTTTGTCTTTCTGTATCTGAGTGTTTCATTTAAGACAGACCTCCAGTTCCATTCATGTTATTGCAAAAGACATGATTTCATTCTTTTTTATGGCTGAATAGTATTCCATTGTATATATACACCACATTTTCCTTATCCAATCATCTGCTGATGGACACTTGGGTTGATTCTATATAGTGCTGCAATGAGCATACAAATACAGGTAACATCTTTTTTTTTGGAGATAAAGTCTCTCTGTTGCCCAGGCTGGATTGCAGTGGTGCAGTTTCGGCTCACTGCAACCTCCACCTCCCAGGTTCAAGCAATTCTCCTGCCTCAGCCTCCCAAGTAGCTGGGATTACTGGCGCCCACCACCACACCTGGCTAATTTTTGTATTTTTAGTACAGACGAGGTTTCACCATGTTGGCCAGGCTGGCCTCAAACTCCTGACCTCAAGCAATCTGCCCACCTCGGCCTCCCAAAGTGCTGGGATTATAGGCATGAGCTACCACGCCTGGCCACTTTTTGATATAATGATTTCGTTTCCTTTGGGTAGATACTCAGTAGTGAATCCCACTGGTAACTCTATTTTTACTTCTTTGAGAAATCTCCGTACTGTTTTCCATAGTGGTTGTATTAATTTACATTCCCACCAATGGTACATACACATTCCCTTTTCTCTGCGTCCTCACCAACATCTGTAATTTTTTGTCTTTTTACAGCCATTCTGACTGATGTAAGATGGTATCTCACAGTTTTAAGATGCATACAATTTACTTTTTAATTTTTTTAATTTTAAATTACTTTTCTTCATATTGACCTACTTTTTTTTTTTCCTTTTTGAGACAGGGTGTCCTCTGTCACCCAGGCTGGAGTGCAGTGGCACAATCACAGTTCACTGTAGCTTCCACTTCCCAGACTCAGGTGATTCTCCTGCCTCAGCCTCGCAAGCAGCTGGGAGGCGTGCACTACCATGCACAGCTAATTTTTGTATTTTTTGTAGAGATGGGGGTTCGCCATGTTGACCAGGCTGATCTCAAATTCCTGGGCTCAAGCCGTCGCCTACTTCGGCCTCCCAAAGTGCTGGGATTACAGGCATGAGCCACTGTCCCTGGCTAACCTGCCTTTTAATGTAAATCTATGTGTATTGCCATGAAATCACAGCTTTGAGGAATGATTTTTGTTTTAGTACATCTTAAAATGAACATGTAACCATTAAAATGAGAACTATATGTTGATAATAACTGTATACTCCAACAGTGGTGTGGCATCATGTTCTAAGAAACACTGGCTTCAGGGGTTCTGAAGGAAATCATAGCCTGGACTGCCCAGACCCCGTTTTTTGGACTCTTTCATTTGAGCAGCACTGATGCTTCTGCAGGAGCACTGGGGATTCTGGAATGGCATCAGGGTCATTTCTGGACAACGTATTAACTGCAGCAAAGAGCACCTTCCTGTGCCCAGCAGGCTGTGTGAAAGCAGACTGCTCCTACCCAATGCCAGGGCACCTAAGAGGGTGACGAATGGCAGTGGGCTGTCCCTCCAGAGCTATGTCCAAAATGCTTTTTATGCTTGGCCACAAATTTTGTAAAAACCTATGCAGCGACTAGAGAGTAGGAAAAAATTATATATCCAGATTCCCTGCTGACTCTGAGGTGCTTGTTTACAAAGTAAAACATCCCTGGTGAATTGTTTCATTTACAATTAAATCTAACAATAAACCATTGTAGCTAAATTAATTTCGAGCTCATTTCACAGGAACTCCATGTCCTGTAACAATTCTGAACAAAAGAGTGTGGTGTCGGGCAATATGACTCATTCTGAGGCCAGGCCTCCAGTAGGAGCTCCGGGAGGTTGATGAATAAATGCTAGGTTAAGAGAGCTATGCTCAGGTCCCCTGCAGGCCAGAGACACCGCCGTGATGGGTTCTGGAAGCCCCTACAGGTTGTGTCAGTCACACCAGAGACTGGCTTTCTACTGAGAGCACCAACCCTTGACCAGCCCTTGACCGAGGCAGAGTTTTCCACTAGAACCTGGCCCGCTCTGACCACAGCCTGGAGGAGCCTGGTCCTGGCCACAAGTGTTTCTGCACAGGCTCTTTAGTCCTATGGACACCTTGATGGGCCAAATACCTTCACAAATAGGATCCCACTTCATCTCACCCTGAGAAGCCCACATGGGTCTCTCCTTTTTATGGATGCAATAAGTAAGCTCAGAACCACCCCGAGTAATCATCCCAAAGCCCTGTAAGATGGAACTTTCAGAGCTAGGGTTTCTACCCAGACCTAGTGAGTCTGGTCCTTCTGTCCCTTCAGAGAAACAGCAGCCATAAAGATCCCCTCCTCCATCTAGTGGGTCCCCACCATCTCCCCACAGTGAAGATCTCTGAAATTTCTCTGGGAACTTTTTCCTTTGAGTTTCAGATTTGACTCTGGTTCCCAATTTGGCTGATGTCAGTTACTCACATTTGAATGTGAGTGATTTTGAGAACAGACTTTGGGCCTCTCTGCTCTATGGTGGTGGGGGTGAGGTGGCCAAGGAAACCCCATCTCAGCCTCAGAAAGGGGAAGCTGTGGATGTCAATGACAAGCTTGGTGGGATACCTTTATTTTTAGGGGCGATGGCCATACAGTCTTTTTCCTCGTGCTGGTTTGTCAAAGGAACACATCTGTGCACATCCCACCTTCTCTGGAATTAAGGCTCCAACGATGCGTGAGTCTTAATTTTCACAATCAATAAGCACCTGCCTGTGGGTGTTTTCAACCATGTTAGAGAATGATTCTTTCCTGGTTGTGCAACTAGTTTGGATTATTAAGATGACCTTTGAAAGAATTCGCAGAGCAGGTCCTTCATAGAGTTTCTGAAGTGATGCGTTTTAATTGAGAGTGTTTCTGCAAAGGAAAAGATTAGGTCAGTGATACCACTCTTGTTTTCCCGTTTGCTCCCTGCCACCGTGGTCTCCTGACTATCTTGGCCTCCCCAGCCGGGACAGGTTGTGTCTGAAGGCAAGAACAGAACCATTGGTTGGAAAATCTGGAGTCCTAGGGAAGGAATGCTGTGAGACAGTTTGCCTGTGTCAGGGCTTGGGGAGCATGACATTTATGTGCCTGAGCAGGATGTCGTTTCCCGCTGAATAACCCGGGCACCTACCCAGCCTTGATTTTGGCCCCAACTGTGTGTTAAATGCAACCAATATCTCTTCTGAAAGCTCCTAAGAACAATCTGAATTGATGGGGCTGTTTTGTTTCCAACCAAAAGATGCTGGTGGCATCAGCAAGGAAGGCAAACCCCGTGACCATAAGAGCTAAACAAAGAGGCGGGAGCCATCTCCGCTGGCCAGGGGGATCAGTGCATTCAGGGGTGAGGAACGACAAGGGCAGTGCCCTGAAATATTTGTTTCTCTTCTTGTCATGTTTTTTCTTTGTTATCTGATGGCTTGCACCTGACCTTCCCAACAGGCTGCAAAACAGTAATGATTGCTGCCTGGGGGAGGTAACCTTTAAGTGGAAATACTGTCCTTGTGGGCAAGAGGCCACAAACAAAAGGTCGACATGTGGACCAACGGGGAGCTGCCTTGTTTGCCCACCTGGGGCCTTTACCCCCACTCGGTCTTGTACTTCCCACCCTGCTCCCCACAAGCAGATGGATGGCAGGTGGACTCCGACATCCACATCCAAGCATTGAGTTCTTCCCTCTCCTCTTGGCCCTGACCAAATTTCCACAGAATCTGGTTTCATCCCAGTGTTGCACTCCTAGTAATGGGAGGGAGGGCTGGTGCAGCCCACAGTGAGTAGCTTTACTGTTGACGGCTCAAGTACTTCTAGCCACAGTGGCCTTTCCTTCAGTTCAGTCCCATCTTCCAGCTGGATGGACGCAGTCCTCAGGGGAGGGGCTCCCGCCTTGGTGCCTCACCCCAGGCTCCTCCGCAGCGGAGGGGCTTTCCCTGTGGTTCTCAACCCTCTCATGAGTCCTCTCCCAGCTCCTTGGTCTTCATCAGGCCTCTGTTCCTCTTCCTAGAGGCAGAATCTCTGTGTCCCTCAGCCTCTCCTGTGCTGCTTGGTTTGTGTCCTTTAGTGGAGCACCTTGGAGGCTCTCAGAGAACCTTCTCAGGCCAGCCCCAGTGTGTTTCTTATGTGAAAGGAGAGCCCTTGTAATGAGCTTTGGTTTCCCAGCACCTGAAGCATGATCTTGATATTTATGTGGAGAATTGCTTCTCTGTCTCTCTCCCTCTCTTTGAGTCTTTGTGAAGAGCAAAACCACCTCTCTGAAAGGTAAGTGATGGTCAGATACTTTCTTTTTCCAGCCTGCCTTGCAGCTGGGGCTCAAAGAGTGGGGCCTCCCAGCCAGGTGAAGGTGCCAATACCAGACTCAGAGCGGGTGACTCAGGAGGGAAGGGCCAGTGGTGGCCGCAGAAGCAGTGGCAGCCAGGCACAGCTCCTGGGGTGGGCGAGGTGTGGGTGCTCAGCGGTGGTGGCAGGGTTTCCCCACTGGCCCTGTTCTGTGGTGTGATTTGACTCATGGTTCCTCAAAGATCAGCTTTGTGCCTGTCTGTCCTCTAAAATGATTCGGAGCTGCCCCAGAGCCTTTCATGAGACTCCCTTTCACTGAAATTAGCCAAAATAGGTGTTTGGTGCTTGCTACTAAGAACTTGTTGCAAACGGCGTTTCCCTCCACCTTAAAGCACATCCCAACGCCCATTCTCAAGGTTTCTGTATCTTATTTTCCTTATTGGCCTGCAGTCTTTACCCAAGGAAAGGGAGGGAAAGCCATCTGAATTTCCGAATGGATTTCTTTAAACACATGGCAGTGACAATACTCTTTACAAAGCTAAGGCTTTGGTTTCTTCAAGTAAATTGAAGGTGAAGGGGAGGGACAAAGGGGCGGCAAGCCTCTTGAGAAGCCCACATGTGCTGTGGCACCAGAAGCATGGAGAAGCCTCAGTGAACAGGCCACACGTGGTTTCCCAGAGCCCCCCGGTTCCCAGGGTAGTGCAGCCAACATTTCCATGCCATGGAGAGATAACAGGTGTGCCTGAGAGCAGGCTGCAGCGCCTTGATAGTGGGATAAAGAGAACACAGGGGCACCTGCTTGGGTCTGGCAACTGGAGAGTGGAGAGGCCACAGATACAGGGGTAGCAGGGTAAGTGCCAATTTCCTGGGGCCAATGAACACTGACTATCTGGGTCGCAGACACAGGTTGCCTCCAAACCCATAATACACCTCACTCAAGTTTAACACCCGATGAGAAAGAGAGGAAAGAGGAATAAATTTAAAAAATCCATAACTGATCCCATTTTTACTTAAAGGACACTGAGAAAATTTTGATAGTGACTGAAGATAAATAAGGGGTTGGGAGCTGCATTAAATTCAATCAGAAAAAATAAGTAAGTTATTTGCCTGCATAAGCCTGAAAAATTTCAACCTTCCTCATCTCTTGGGGTTACCGTAGGTTTTGGAAGAAGGTGAGATTGGGGCTAGAAAACCCACCGTCTTCCAACTTAGCTTTATCCTTCTCTTTAAGAACCAGGCTTTCTGCACTTGATGTGGTTACATCTTTGAACTTACTGGCAAGAAACATATGTGTGTAAATTGGCCTTGGAAAGTGATACCTATACGCAGGTCATAGAGAAGGGCTAGGATCCTTATTCTGGGAATTTTTCTGCTTTCCTGGGAAGAAAATTACTGCAGTGAATGAAAACAAGGTGAAACAAAACCAAAGGAATCAATACATTCCATCCGCCTTTGCTGCTTCAGCCTTTGGTTTGGGAAGCTCAGGCGTAGAGGTTGTTGAGAGCCTGCTGAGACAGTTTGCCAAAAAGATCAGCATTCTTGGTCATCAGGGCTAGTCCTGGAGCCCCAGAAGACACCAGGAGAACAACCCAAGTGCCTCCCGTACAGTCAGACTTGAAACTAGAGAACAGAGGACTGGTAATGTCTACTTTGCCCCCATGAGGAATAGAAACAACTTCCTGACCATCCCTTGGAGGGACAGGAGGACTTTCGAGAGGATGAAACTCTGAAAAAGAGTTTACCCTGTGATTAATTAAATGAAATCCTCAATGGCCAAAGTAATTATACAAAGATTAAGTGTCAAATGGGAGAGAGTTTACCTGGAAGCAGTAAGATTCATTGCTTTTATTTGTTCATTTGTGTTTTTTTTTTCTGCTTTCAGTGGAAATGGATCCTCATGAGTTAGTTGAGTTTGATTAAACAGAATTTAGCATTTCAGCCATTTGAGTGACAGTGGGTACATTTTAAAGTCAGCACACCATCCAAAGTGATACATGAGGTGGAATGGGAGGGGTGGCAGGCATTCAGCTTAAAGGACAGGGAGATCATGATCAGTGGCTACTGTTTTACTTTTAAAAGCCTTCCTTTTCTGGATCTAGAATATATAAAGAATGTCTACAAATCAACAACAAAAAAGAGGAACAGTCTAATTTTTTAAATGGGCAAATGAGTTCAGTAGGTATCTCACAAGACAAATGAATGGTCAGTAAGCACTGAAAAGGTGTTGAACATCCCCAGCCATCAGAAAAATGCAAATTAAAATTGCAATAAGATAACATTTCACATCCACTAAAATGGCTAAGGTGAAATATAATGAACATTGGCAAGTGTGTAGAGACACTGGAACCCTTTATTATTGTGGATGAAGATATGTCTAGCAGTTTCTTATGGTAGTAAATAAACATACATCTACCCTACGACCCAGCAGTCAGTTCCACTCTTAGTTATTAACCCAAAAGAAATGAAAAAAAATGTCTACACACAGACATATACAAGAATGTTTACAGTAGCCATACTCGTAAGAGTCAAACACTAGAAACAACCCCAAGGCACGTCAGCAGAAAGGATCAACAAAACGCAGCATCTCCATTTAATGGAACATCACTCAGCAATACAATGAACCATCTTATTTTTATTTTTTGAGATGGTGTCTCACTCTGTCATCCAGGCTGGAGTGCAATGGCGTGATCTTGGCTCACTGCAACCTCCCTCTCCTGGGTTCAAGCAATTCTGCTGCCTCAACCTCCCAAGTAGTTGGGATTATAGGTGCATGCCAACACACCCAGCTAATTTTTGTATTTTCAGTAGAGACAGGGTTTCACCATGTTGGCCAGGCTAGTCTCGAACTCCTGACCTCAAGTGATCTTCCCCTCTCAGCCCCTCAACGTGCTGGGATTGTAGGCATGAACCACCAGGCCTGGCCAACAATCCATCTTCTGTCAGGCCCACAACAAGGATGAACCTCAAAAAAAATTGTGCTGAGTGAAATAAGCCAGACACAAAAATAGTATATACAGTATGATTTCATTTATATGCATTTCTAGAACAAACGCAATTGATCTATGTTGATACAAGTCAAAAGGTAGCCAGGAACATGAGGGAACTTTCTGGGCTGATGGTTATTGTTCTATACCTTATGTTTGGTGGTGATTACATAAGCATATGCAACTGTCAAATCTGAACACTGAAGAGCTGTGCATTTTATTGTACATAAATTATACCTTAATTTTTTTTTTAAAAGAACATTAAAGAAACCCCTCTTCTTAAAGTTTTGGCTCAAGTTCTTATGACAGATTAGGCTGGCAAACACACAAACCCCAGAAGGCTCTTTATCTTTAGTGGGGGCACCCTCCCTCTGTCTCTTCATCTGTTCCAAGTGTCTACATGCCCTCTTACACACATACTGTACACTTGGGGAATGTGAGCGTGTACATGTACAGACACTCCTTCATCCCCAGGGGCAGCCCCCTCCCCACATGCCCCTCTCTCACTTGGAGCCTGCAGGAACACCCTGCCCCTGCCCCTCTGTCCCTCTGCCCTCCCTGCCCACACCCTCGTCCTCCCCCCGTGGTCTTAACTGCACTAGAGTCATCTCCGGTTCTAACCCTCAGCACATTCTAAATCATAGTTTGTGTGTGTTTTTTTTCGGTGAAATACGGATGCTTTTGAAACCACTTTCCCCTCTAAAGGCCTCCTCCTTCCTTGTTAACTCTGGGCTCTGCTGTTTCATAAATAATGCAGCTCCTTCTCTCATCCCAATTACAAATGTGGACTCTGTGTTTTGGATCAGACCGGCCTCTTCCGAGTTGCTTCCTTGTTTCTCAAGTCTGGCCAGCAGCGACCCCTACCCTGCCACTGGGATGGAGGGGTGGCCCTGACTCTCTTGAAGTCAGCCTTGTCTTGGGGCTCAGTCACTTTGTTACAAGTGCATTATTTCCCCTCCATCTTGCTTTTGCCCAAAGCAACTCAGCAATCTCCTTCAGGCCTCTGGGTCTGCATGGGAAGTCCTTTTGTGAATGCAGTTCCCAGAGGAGCAGCCTTTTCCACAGCATCTCTGCACACACCATGTTATCAGCCCCAAGGGATAAATGCATTCACCGTCAGTATCCACATCTCCATGGTTCTGAGCCCCTGCCTACTTCAGAAGAAATTCTGAAGCTCGCACTGTCCAAATATTTACCAATGCAACAGCAGTCAGAACCGAGGGCTGCTCTCCAGCTAGCAAAGCTCCAAGTCCATAAGGCCAGGCCCTGCCCCCTCTCCATCTCTGTCCCTGTCCCCCAGCTGGTGGTCTCAGTGACGCTGGGCCTGCCTGGGCCAGAGCCTGGGTGCTTCCCACCCTTCCTGTGGATGCTCCCCTGGGCCTCACTTGAGCAGTGAAAAACATTCTTGGTCCATCAACCGAGTACGGAGCTCGGGCTCCGTCCCCTGATGGTAACAGAGGCCGTCCTGGAGTCCAGCCTGTGTCCTTGGAATTACTAACTCTGTGCTGTTCCTGCATCCTTGGTGAGGGAGCATCCCACCTGGGCTGGTCTCATCTGCTGATGTCAGCAGCGAGTCCCCTGCTCTGGGAAGAAGCTGGCCTGAGGGAAGCCAGAGGCTGAAGCCCCCACTGAGTTCACAGCTCCCGAGACCAGACCAGAGGACCAGCTCCCGAGAAATCAGTCTTGAGAGGTGAGGACCTTTCAGTGTCCTGGCTTGCAGTGCTTCTGGCCGCAGAGGGTGACAGGCATGAGATGGGAGGGCCAGGGTCTGCAGAGGAGGGATGCCCCTGGGCACTGATGGGCTGACGGCAGCTGAGGGGCCAGCACAGCGGCTTCTTGGTAAAAGACAGGGGCTCCTGAGGAGGAGGTGAGGGTATATTTCCACTGGAGGACGTGGGCCTGAGCTAGCAGTGCTGTCTCTGTCTCCCCAGGTGCAACCAAGAACCCAGGTGATTGCAATTGCTCTGGGGACGCTAATAATGGGAGTGGTGGCTCATGCCTGTAATCCCAGCACTTTGGGAGGCCAAGGCGGGCAGATCATGACGTCAGGAGATTGAGATCATCCTGGCTAACATGGCAAAACCCCGTCTCTACTTAAAATACAAAAAATTACCCAGGCATGGTGGTGGGTGCCTGTAGTCCCAGCTACTTGGGAGGCTGAGACAGGAGAATGGTGTGAACTTGGGAGGTGGAGCTTGCAGTGAGCCGAGATCGCACCACTGCACTCCAGACTGGGTGACAGAGTGAGACTCCATCTCAAAA
>NW_012112253.1:2243409-2250964 GCF_000951035.1 Colobus angolensis palliatus
GGATGGTCTCGATCTCCTGACCTCGTGATCCACCCGTCTCGGCCTCCCAAAGTGCTGGGATTACAGGCTTGAGCCACCGCGCCCGGCCGAGCTTTGTTCTTTTTTACAATAAAATACACATAACATAAAATGTATCATTTCAATCTTTTTTTTTGTTTTTCTTGGACCCTCGCTCACTACAACCTCCACCTCTGTGGTTCAAGCGAGTCTCCTGCCTCAACTTCCCAAGTAGCTGGGATTACAGGCACTTGCCAGCACACCCGGGTAATTTTTTGTATTTTTAGTAGAGACGGGGTTTCACTATGTTGGCCAGGCTGGTCTTGAGCTCCTGACCTCAGACGATCCACCCGCCTCGGCCTCCCAAAGTGCTAGGATTACAAGCGTGAGCAACCGCCCCCAGGCCTAACCATTTTTAAAAATTATTTTTTAAATGTATTATTTTTGTATTATTTGTATATTTTGTATTATTTTTATTTTTTTTAAGACAGAGTCTGACTATGTTTCTCCCAGAAACACTGCACTCCACTGGCGTGCAGAGATCATAGCTCACTGCAGCCCGGGACTCCATTCCTCAAGAGATCCTCCCACTTCAGCCACCTGAGTAGCCCAGACTACAGGCACACGCCACTGCATGTGGCTCCATTTTAACCATTTTTTAAGTGTACAATTCAAGGGCATTACATATATTCACATTGTTGTGCAATCATCACCACTATCCATCTCTAGAACTTCTTCATCTTCCAAACTGAAACTCTGTCTCCACTCAACACTCACTCCCTTTTTCCCTCTCCCCTGCCCCTGGCCCCTGCCATTCATTCCCCTTTCTGCTGCTGTGAATTGGACTATTTCATGTTCTGCAGGAGAGTGGAGAGTTTTGCTTTTCAGCTCTAGAATGGGAAAGGAGCAGGATAGAATATGTGGGCAATTTCCTGCCACAGAGGAATGCAGTACATCCCATTTTCCTGGGCTGGAAGAAGAGCATGAAGAGAGAGGGCGGAGTAAAATAATTGAGGCCTGAGTGAGCGCCCTCTGCTTCTCTGTCACTGGAGGAGGAAGGATGGGGACCCCAGCAGGTTAGGGGATCCCAGAACAGAGGGTGCTTACTTCCTGCCAGCCAGAGGGCCCAGTCCCCTCCCAAGATTGTACATGGACGTCTCAAGCTCTCACATGCCTCTTGGGAAGATTGGGCACTTCCCAGACACTGGATTCACCCCCGGAATGGACTAAACTGCAAACTCAATGTGACTGCTTTCTCCAGGATGGATGAGGTTTGTATTTTTCCACTACTGAATAGAAATAGGGCTCTCCAACAAATGGAGTTCAATGGTAGAAAATAAAGTTAACATTTCTGAGCATCTGAATCTTAATTCTAAACTGTATGCCTGCTACAAATACCCTGGCCCAAGAGATTCCTTCCTGTCCCCTGCAGGGTTCAAGGCCAGCATCCCTTGGCTTCCTAAGCTGTTTGGCTCTGAGCTGGGTGGGGCCCACACGCAGGAGCAGCAGCTCCATGTAGAAAGCTGTTTCGGATTTCTCCCCTGGGCAGGGTGCCACACGCACATGTTGCAGTCCCTGCCGACAGCCATGCCCAGCGCCCTGGCAAGCCACCCGCCTCCCAGGCTGCTTAGACCACTGGGTAACGCCCCCTCCCTCTCCCACCCCCACCTCTTTCCTTCCCCCCAATCCACCTCTCTCCTGCTCCAGGAAAAATATTTGGACATTGCACATCCCTCCTGTCACGAAACACACATAGAGGACAGAGAGTGAAGGCGGGGTCTGTAGGAGCCCAGGCGACCTCAGAGCAGTTCACTTGCACAGCCAGTCCTTGGAAACGTGGGCTGCGTGTCTGCTGCCAGCCTGGGGAAAGTGGCCCACGGAGCGCAGCCCAAGGGGCTGACTGGGTGAAGCCAGGAATTTAGAGGCTCGGGGAATTTGTAGGATTCACATCTGTTTCTCCAACATTTCTCTCGCCTCTGCCGGACGTGAGCTCCTTGAAAGCAGGACCAGGCTTGGTTGTTTTGAGTCTCTCCATCTCATTGGTCCCTGCTGGACAGATCCCTTTTTCATGGAGTGTCTCTGCCGTCACCCCTCACTCCACCCCAGCGCTCGGTAGTCCCATAGAAGTTGTGGGCTCCTGTGGTTCAGGCCTGGGGCAGTGCTGGATTCAAAATATTAATAGCACCATTCAGCAATCAGAAATGAACTCCACTCCTCACTCACATATCCCCCAAAGATCTTAGACGTGGCACCCGTCATAGTCTCTGCAAAACTTCTGTTCTCTTCTCATTCTCTTTGCTGCCACCCTTGAAATGGCAAAGACAAAAACGGTACCTCTCCTCCCAGCCCTTCCTTCCTTCCTTGTCTTCCGCCCCTGCCCCCCACTCCACCTTTTATCTTGCTTGTTGACTTAACTGCTTCCTCTTACCTCTGGGTTCCAGCCTTCCCCCTCCATTCCTGCTCAGAAGTGGCTTTGAAGCCTGTAGAACATGCTGCAAGGTCTTTGGGGCACTGGTAGATCTACACTCACACCCTCTCACCCTGGCAAGACCCACAAAGTAGAGGCTGGCACAGCTGGAGGAACAAGAGGCTGAATCGGAAGAACTTATTCAGCTGAATTTTGACGACGGATGGCCTTTTTCTGTAAAAGAGAGAGGAGACAATGCATGCAGTTCAAACACAGACTGGGCTCAGTCTCTCTAGGGTGGGGAGATTTGCTCCTGTCCCCAAAGCACCCCTTTCTTTCCAAGACCCTTGTGACCCTCCGGCTGCCTGCTTAATGTACCATCCACACTGTGCAGACCCCACCCCAGGAATGTCCCCACCAACAACCTCAGCTGTGGCCTCAGGGCCACCATGGACACTCTCTGAGCTCCCAGGGATGCAGGCAGCCCCTAGAGGCAGTGGGATGTTCCCAGGATGAGGGGTGGTCAGACACAAGAGTCTTTCATGAATGTCAGAAGACTCCGAGTGCTCTGTGTGAAGGTCAGTTGCTTGTGCTCAGAAGGCAGGAAGAAGCTGCTTTGTGAGCTGAGGAGGGCAAGAAGGCATGCCATTTGCCTTTCAGGCTGTGTGCGTCCCTGCTGGGGGCTTTTTTTTGTTTGTTTATTTTTGCCTTATTTTGGGGTCCATTTAAAAAAATCCTCACACCATTAAAGTATGTCATTAGGGAAGCCCTGGGCCCTTCTTACGAGGCTTTGAGTATGAATGTCAGCCAACATCTCTACTTTAGTTAGCTTCATCTTTTAACTCTTTGAAAAGTGAGGACAAAGAGCAAATATTTTATTTCCATTTCTTTTTTCTTTATCTTTTCTTTTCTTTTTTTGAGACAGAGTCTCACTGTGTCACCCAAGCTGGAGTACAGTGGCACTATCTCATCTCACTGCAATCTCCACCTCCTGGGCTTAAGCAATCCTCTTGCCTCAGCCTACCCAGTAGCTGAGACTACAGGTGCCTGTCACCATGCCCGGCTAAATTTTTTTTTTTTGTATTTTTAGTAGAGACGGGGTTTAGTAGAGACCTTTTTGGCCAGGTTGGTCTCAAACCCCTGACCTCAAGAGAACCACCAGCCTCAGCCTCCCAAAGTGCTGGGATTACAAGTGTGAGCCACCACACCTGGCTTCTTTCCATATTTTTTTTGTTTTTTGTTTTTTTGAGACAGAGTCTTACTCTGTTGCCAGGCTGGAGTGCAGTGGCGTGATCTTGGTGATCTTGGCTCACTGCAACTTCTGCCGCCCAGGTTCAAGCAATTCTCCTGCCTCAGCCTCCCAAGTAGCTGGGACTACAGGTGCCTGCCACCACATCCGGCTAAATTATTTTTTCATTTTTAGTAGAGATAGGGTTTCACCATGTTGGCCAGGTTGGTCTCGAACCCCTGACCTCAAATGATCCACCTGCCTTGGCCTCCCAAAGTGCTGGGATTACAAGCATGAGCCACCGCGCCCAGCCTCTTTCCATTTCTTGAGTTCAAATCTATACCCTCACACCGTGTGTGTGCCCCAGTGCTGCAGCTATGGAAATCCACTTACAAGGCCTAGGATGGACCACAGAGTCCCTCCCTCACCCAGCAAGGACCCCCAGGTAGCTGGGCTCATCTGTGCCCCTAGAGACACTGTGTGGCCCTTCCATGCCTTGGTTCCTCACCCGTGAGGCAGGAATTATGGTGCCATTCTAGACAGACGCTTGAGTGTTTATGGAAACATCAAGCAATGACAGCTAAGCTTATTTTAGTGATTCTTGTGTGCCAGGCACTGTTCTAATTAATTTAATCTTCACAGTTCTTATTTCATGAGGTAAGTACTGTTACTATCCTCCATTACAAATGAGAAAGTTAGGGCCCCATGAGGATGAGGGACTTGTCCAACATCACATGACTCATACGTGGCTGAGGTGAGACCAGAACTCGAGCCATCTTCAGAGTCTACTCTTTCGTGCATGCTCAGCTGGCCTCGGCTGAGAGGTAGGTATGGAAGCCAATCCAAAATGCCTGCAGGGACCCCCGGACTAGACAGCCCTCAGCCTTCATGGGGCGGGAGGGCAGTGGGAAGCTGCTCTTGAACCACAGGTGATTGTTACCTTGCAGGAAAGCAGGCACAGTGTGTCAGACACTCCTGCTTTTCAAGAGAAGCTGGAAGTTCAAGACCAGCCTGGCCAACATGGTAAAACCCTGTCTCTACTAAAAATGCAAAATTAGTTGGGCGCGTTGGCACGTGCCTGTAATCTCAGCTACTTGGGAGGCTGAGGCAGGAGAATCTCCTGAACCTGGGAGGCAGAGGTTGCAGTGAACCAAGATTGTGCCACAGCACTCCAGCCTGGGCGACAGAGCAAGACCCTGACAAAAACAAACAAACAAACAAACAAAAAAGAGCAGCTGGAAATCTGGATATTTATGTGAAATTCTTAGTATAAAAATGTAATCGGGTTGGGCACAGTGGCTCACGCCTGTAATCCCAGCACTTTCGTAATCTGTCTTCAGGTGACTCACAAGGACATCAAGACCATCCTGGCTAATATGGTAAAACCCAGTCTCTACTAATTACCCAGGTGTGGTGGCACGCACCTGTAATCCCAGCTACTCAGAAGGTTGAGGCAGGAGAATCGCTTGAACCAGGAGGCGGAGCTTGCAGTGAGCCGAGATCACGCCACTGCACTCTAGCCTGGGCCACAGAGCGAGACTCTGTCTCAAAAAAAAAAAAAAAAAAAAAAAATTAAGACGTGTGAATAGGCAGGAAAACATGACCAAAAAATGTTTTAAAACCAAGCTACAGAAGTAGTCAAGAACTTTAGAGTTAGTAGGTAAGGACTTTAAAATAACTATAAAAAATATGTTAAATGAAATAGAGGAAAAGATGACCAAATGGATAAAAGATACAGAATTTAACAGAATATTAGAATCTGTAGAATAATTGATTGAACATTCCAGAATTTTTAGATATAGTGTCAGATCAAGGACTCTGAGGTGAATTGAACAGCAGCAGGACATAACAAAAGATGGCATAAGTGAACTCAAAAACCAATAGGAAATTTTCAGACCAAAGCACAGAGGGAAGAGAATGAAGAGAGCAAAAGACAGTGTGGAAGACGCATAGGGAACCATCAGATGTCTAACGTAGTTGGGGGCCTAGAGAAGAGAGGAGAGAATGACATAGAAGCAGTATTTGAAGAGATAGTGGTTGAGAATTTTCCAAAACCAATAGAAAGCATCAACTGAGTTGGTGTTCATTTAAGAAACCCAGCAAACCCCAAGCAGGCTCAACACAAAGAAAACCGCTCTTCGGCACATCGTGGTCAAACTGCTGAAAACCATTTATTAGAAAAAGGCAGATGTCCTGCAAAAGAGCAACTGTAAGGTGTATGGCTGGCTTTTCAACTCATGGTGAGCAGAATAATGAGTTTTGAAGATGTCCAGACCCTAATCCCTGGAACCTGTGAATATGTTACCCCACATGGCAAAAGGGACATTATAGATAGAATTAAGGTAAAGATCTTAGCATAGTGTAAGCATCCTGGACTGTCCAGGTTGGCTCCACATAATCACTAGGGTCCTTATGAGAGGGAGGCAGGAGGGTCAGAGTCAGAGGAGATATGAAGATGGAGGCAGAGGTCAGGGTGATGCCATGGCTGGGGCAGATGCCATGAGCCAGAGAATGAGGGCAGCCTCCAGGAGCTGGAAAAGGCAGGACACAGATTCTTCCCAGAACTCCCAGAAGGCACACAGCCCTGTGGACACCTTGATCTCTTGTTTTGTTTTGTTTTTGTTTTCATGGAGTCTTGCTGTGTTTCCCAGGTTGGAGTGCAGTGGCGTGATCTTGGCTCACTGCAACTTTCGCCTCCCGGGTTCAAGCAATTCTGCCTCAGCCACCTGAATAGCTGGGATGACAGGTGTGCACCACCATGCCCGGCTAATTTTTGTATTTTTAGTAGAGATGGGGTTTTGCCATGTTGGTCAGGTTGGTCTCGAACTCCTAACCTCAAGTGATCCACCCCCATCAGCCTCCCAAAGTTCTGGAATTATAGGCGTAAGCCACCAAGCCCAGCCCCATTTCAGATTTCTGACCTCCGGAACAATAGGAAAATAAATTTGTGTGTTTTTAAGCTTCTAGGTTTGTGGTCATTGGCTACAGCAGCAGAAGGGAGTAAATACACAATAGAAGATAGCAGGCACCTTGCTCAGGTGCTATAAGTACACAAAGGAATAGATTTGTTGCCACTTTGCCCACCAGACCCCTTACCTCTCTCTGTATTCTTTTTTTTTTTTTTTTTGCCTTGAAGTAACTATTTATTTATTTATTTAATTTCAGTAGGTTTTTGGGGAACAGGTGGTGTTTGGTCACATGAATAATTTCTTCACTGGTGATTTCTGAGATTTTGGTGCACCCATCACCCAAGCAGTGTACACTGCATCCAGTGTGTAGTCTTTTATCCCTCACCCCCTCCCACCCTTTCCCCTGAGTCCCCAAAGTCCACTGTGTCATTCATATGCCTTTGCATCCTCATAGCTTCGCTCCCACTTATGAGTGAGAACATGCGATGTTTGGTTTTCCAGTGCTGAGTTACTTCACTTAGAATAATGGTCTCCAATTCCATCCAGGTTGCTGTGAAGGCCATTATTTCATTCCTTTTTTATGGTTGTCTCTCTGTATCCTTAAAACTAATCACAATGAGGCCCTTAAACATAAACTTTGATACCTCAGGCAGTCCTAGAGATAGACGAAACTCCAAGCTCTTGACAAATCCAGCACTTCTAATGCATGGTTATTGAAAATAGGAGATAACACTTAAGACTAATTAATTATTTTTCTGTTTTCAAGCTTCCTTGTCAGTGATCTTCCCCTAGTTTTGCTAGGGGAGGATTAAGATTATTATAGCTGGATTCCAAAGAGAAAGTGACAGCATTCCTTCTTGACATCCTGGATAAGCTCCTGAAACCCATTTCAGAAACAAGAGTGACTCTTTCAACCCTAAGTGCCAAGTATTTGAGAGAAAGAAGTCTTCTAAATTCCAAAAGCATTCTTTAACATATCAGGCACCAAAGTCAGAAAGACTGGACATGAGCTTT
>NW_012112253.1:2251014-2253815 GCF_000951035.1 Colobus angolensis palliatus
AAAAAATAATATATTTCCCAGTTCTCTTGCACCTTGGGTGCAGGCTGGGGGATGCTGGATCCACCCCATGCTCCCTGAGATGGGGAGCACACAGCCTCAGCTACAGGCATCGGGAGGTGCCTGCCGAGTGCTGCAGCGATGGCAGGTCCCAGCAGGCCTCTGAGGATGAGGGCCCACTGAGTGCAGGAAGGGCACGGTGCCAGGCCACACAAGCACAGTGAAGGCAAAATGACATTGCGTGCATGGAGGCCTGCAGTGGTCACAGCTGGGGTCCAGCATAGGGTGGTCAGCCTTGTCAAAAAGGGATGCTGTGGCGGAGTCATTCCTGGGCTCAAGGCCTCCCAAGCCAACCCTTCCATGCTCTGTCTGTTTCCCTCCAACTTTGTCTCTGAGCTCAAAGCTTGTGTCCTGCCTTCTAAATATTGCTTAGAATATGGCCTGGCCTGGCCTCAGGACCACCCCCTCAATGGGCTTCCCTGGCAGGCCTGACCTTCCGGGAGCTGCCCACCTTGGCCTTCCCATCCCTCCTCAGCCCTGGAGGATCTGTGGCTCAGAGGAGAGTCCTGTAGTGAAGCCAAAGGCAGGAGGGAGACAAGGCAGCGTGACGGGAGATGAGGTTGGGAAGACGAGCAGGGTTACAGAGGGGGCTCGGGAAGGCATGCCAAGGACATCACCCTTTTCCTTGAAGATGCTGAAGACATGCCCAAGGTCATTGACTGGGGACTGGGTCAGCTCTGAGTTTCCAAAAGATCCCTGGGGACCAAGGCCATGGGACATGAGGACTGAAAACTCAGGACCCACTTTCCCAGCACGGAGGCTGCCTTCCAGCTCCCTTCCTGCCCCAACCAAAGGCTGACAGCCACCACAGCCCCGTGTCGAGCCCTGAGAGCTCCTCCAGGTTCCACCATCTCTTTCCCTTCCCCATGGCTTGTCCTCCTCTACTTCCCTTTCCGTCTGTCCTGCTGGAGACCTCACACCAGCAGCATCTCATCCCCAAACCCCTCCATATTCCCCCCAACGGAACCTTCCTCCTGGCTTCATATTTGTCTGTTCATCTTCTTGCTGGCCCCCTCCTGGGGACTCTCTGTCTCCCTTGTGCCCCTGGGATCTCTTTTGATCAGCTGGTTTGGAAGTGGAAATGACCCACACCGCTCACCCCCTTCCTTATGTCTCTGGAGGAGGCTGCCTGTTGAACGCATGTTGTCTCAATTGCTCTCTCTCTGGGCTGCCTTAGCTACACTTGCTAATTCTGGCATTAAGTGTTAGTTTAAAACTTAGCACCAGTATTATGAAGGCCAGCAGATAAATGCCATGTCTTCTAACATAGCCTGTGCATGGACTGAATGTTTGTGTCTCCTCCAGATCTACATGTTGAAATCCTAACTCCCAATGCGATGGAATTAGGAGGTGGGACATTGGGAGGTGATTAGGTCATGAGGGTGAAGCCCTCTTGAACGGGATTCATGCCCTTATAAAAGGGACCCTAGAGACCTCTCTTGTTCTCTTGTCCTCACGTGAAGACACAGAAAAGGTGGTCATCTGCAATCTGGAAGAGATCCCGCATCAGAACTCAGCCAGGCTGGTGCCTTGATCTCCAATTTCTAGTTTCCAGGCCTATGAGAAAGAAAATCTTGCTGTTTATAAGCCACTCCATCTATAGTACCTTGTTATAGCAGCCCAAACTAAGACATCGTGTCAGTAATAAGGGTGATATTTTGAGTTCTACCTCTCTTACTACTTATTTCTCTCTTGCTTCAGACATTGGGTGGGGAAGAAGGGTGGTATTTGTTGAGTCCCCTGAAAGACCTCCAAATAGAGGATCTCCACTTCTCTGGAGACATTGCCACCCATTTCCTCATTTACTTGTTGCCTCCTTTGGTACCTTGTTGTTCTAGAGGTCTTTTCGCCCATTGGTGTTTTGAAATATAGAGAGAAGGACTTTCACTTCCAAGAAAGAGTAGAAGACAGTATCATGCAATGCAACGCTGCAACAAATAGAGAAAAGACAAACACATCGGGATCACATTGTGAAGACCTTAGGGAGCTGCGGATGCAATGAAGACTAGATAAACTAAGATATGAAAGAAGATAGAACCCCTTCCCAGGGATAAAGAGACAGAGACCCACCAAGCATTCAGTAAAACATCTAGGAGAACCTCGGCTGAGGAACAAGAATAATGAACCATGAATGAGTCAAACTAACTAAACCTGCAGTCCAGCCCCAACCCAGCTCAGTTCCTTGTGGGTTGAGGTGACCGGCCCTCTCCCACCAACTGGACAGAAGAAAGGGTGAACTTTCTTTGACATCCTCCAGGGTTCTTTCACACACGATCCAGCATACATTAAAAATGTAAGGCCAGGCGCAGTGGCTCACACCTGTAATCCCAGCACTTTGGGAGGTAGAGGCAGGTGGTCACTTGAGGTCAGAAGTTCAAGACCAGCCTGACCGACATGGTGAAACCCTGTCTCTACTGAAAATACAAGGCTAGCTGGGTGTGGTGGTTCACACCTGAAGTCCCAGCTACTCGGGAGGCTGAGGTACGAGAATCACTTAAACCCGGAAGGCAAAGGTTGCAGTGAGCCAAGATCATGCCACTGCACTCCAGCCTGGGCAACAGAGCTTTCTCTCAAAAAAAAAAAAAATTAAGACGTGTGAATAGGCAGGAAAACATGACCAAAAAATGTTTTAAAACCAAGCTACAGAAGTGCACGGTGGCTCAAGCCTGTAATCCCAGCACTTTGGGAGGCTGACGGGCGGATCACGAGGTCGGGAGGCTGAGGTACGAGAATCACTTAAACCC
>NW_012112253.1:2261104-2326032 GCF_000951035.1 Colobus angolensis palliatus
AAAAAAAAAAAAAAAAAACCTTTTCAAAACCTTGTGTAAGGAAAACAAAAAGCAAAACAGTCTACACCAGCTCATGGGTTGCCTGCCTATGGCCTCTGGCTCAGGCTAAGGAAGGTAGATTGGTTTAATCTCCCATCAATTCTATCCCATTAATAGTGGCTACCTGGAGAGCAATGTGGAGAGGGACTCTGAGTGTAAGTCTGGCCTCAATGAGAAAGAGTGCTGCAATCCACTGGTCATGTCTGCCACAGGCACAGCCTGGAAGAATGACAGCATCTATATCTTGAGCTCTCTTGACTGGTAAGACACTACACAGAATGAACTAGCATTTAGTCCCCATTCCTCCAGAATCTCATTGATTAAACCCCCCACCTTACCCCAGCCCACTCCAACCCAGAGCACCTGCAGAGTCATTAAGGGCTCTGTGTCCAATACTTTCCAGTTACTAAGTACTTAGATTAGAAACCCTCACACAAATTTTGTGAGAAAAGTGTGGCCACATGCATTTGATTTTGTTTCAGCTCCTCTCCAGTCAGTAATCAGAAGTCCCTCTTGCCATAAGAAAGCCAATCAACCTATTCAGGCATATTGTGATCTCACTGAGGCTTCACTGGTGCTTGGTGAAGGGACATGATACAATGCACATTATTTTCACTTGGAAAAGCCTCTTCTTCAAATCGTCTTATTTATCATCCCACTGTAGGGCTTCTATCTCTGACACATGTACCCCATCTTGCTATGGTTTGAATGTTTGTCCTCTCCAAACTCATGTGGTATTTAGTCGCCATTGTGATGGTATTGGGAGGTAGGGCCTTTAAGAGATATTTAGGTCATGAGGGCTCCACCTTCATGAATGGACTAATACCATTATTATGGAAGTGGGTTTGTTATAAAGGGTGGGGTTTTCCCCCTCTTATGCTCTCTCTTGTGCGCTTTCTCTCTGCCCTTCTGCTATGTTAAGATGCAGCAAGAAGGTCCTTCCCAGATGCCAGCTCCCCAGTCTTGGACTTCCCAGCCTCCAGAGCTGTGATTCAATAAATTTCTGTTCATCGTACATTACCTAGTCTGTGATATTCTGTTATAACAGCACAAAATAGATGAAGACACATCTTTTTCAGGGTCTGACCCTACTGTTCTTACTTCATGAGGGTTTCCTTTTGGAAATTTCCAATCCCTGTCCTTTCCTGAAGAAGCCATCTTCTGTGGATTGAGTGTACCCTTTAGAATCCCTCTTCATCCTAATCTGCTTAAAAACATATTTTCCCTGACAAAGTAAGTCTCCCCTTGATAGAAGTTCCCATACCAGCCACTAACAGGAAATGGAGCTCCCAGTACATCATGACTTGTGTAAAGCCATTCAGAGTCAACCCTTGAGCATCTCAGATGTGTGATCCAGAGGTGTGACATTTATATCATGTGAGACACTGTATCATATATGATACTGTGTGTGACACATTTATGACAGATTGTGATCTGTGGGTGGCCTCACCCAGACTGATTTTTTATTCTTTATTGCATCTACATTTGCTTATAGTTACTTTTGCCTGGCTTAGCACTTAATCTGCTTTCTGATTTTCCTTCTTTGGGAAATTGGCTTTCTCAGCCAAATGATGAGGTGCCTGAGAGCAGATCCTATTCCTCTTACTTCATTCACTCATTTGACTAATATCATTTGAGCTCTTACTGTGGGCCAGACACTGTTCTAGAACCCAAGGATACAGCGCTGACCAGAACAGAGTTTCTACTCTACTGGAGCTTACTTTTCTTTTTTGAATTGTATGGCAGTCCATGACTGTCAACATTCTGGTCCTGAGGATTCTTGTGGTTTTGCTGGGCACAGTCACACACTGGGAGCTTGCCCCAGCTTGCACCAGCTCCACGCATTTGTCTTTGGCTTCTCCTGCTGGGGACTTCTTTCTCTAGCTGTGTTGACACATGCCCTAGAAAAAGACCACTCTCCCCAGGTTTAGGCATTGCCATTTGATCCTAGGCAAGGCACTTGAACTTCCTGAGCCCCTTTCCCTACCAGTAAAGATAGGTAATTCTACACAGCAGGGCTGTTGTGAATTTTAAGTGGTTGAAGTGCACTGGCACCATGCAAATGTCCCTTATGATAGCAGCACAATCATATGCAGAGATGCATATTCAGAATCCAGCTCCCACCCCTCCCAGCATGTCCTTGTTGCTCTGATTCTTCCAGAGGTCTCCTTTCCCTGGGAAAGAAAAGAACCAGCAGAATACAAATACTAAAGAATCCAATTCTTGACTTGGGAGTTTCAAAACGGGCTTTTAAAATGTATAGAAGAAAAAGTAATCATGTGAATCAAGACTTTTTGCTATGCAAGAGGGAAGCTTTTTGAAAGAGAAATGGTTTACTGAGTTTCAAAGAGGAACTAAAAAACTCTTAAAAAATTGGAGCGTAAAGTTTATTTCCCAAAGAGTGGAAAGGAAAGAGGAGAGGAGAAGAGGCCACATGAGCAACGTGATGTGCAGACCCGAACCAGGTTGCCAAGGCCGAGGGAGAAGGGACTGCTGGAAGGAGGAAGTCTGTGAGCCCTCCTGTCCTACCAGACGGCTCAGGCTCAGGGGGAGACAAAGCAACCCCTATATGAATTTTGGGGAAATCCAAGGGTAGGGGAACCTTACACCAGCTTCCTGGGCAGGAGAGCTGTTGAGAAGAGATGGGTGTGAGGACAGCAGAGTGAGAAAGCCTGGATGGGGTCTCCTGCAGTCTTACTGGGACTGTAGATTGGGAGAGTAGCTCAAATTGCCTGTGCTCCTGAGATGGATGTGGTAGTGAGCAGAGAATGGAAGCCAGAGGCCCAGGCTGGTGGCTAATTCTCACATGACAAGCAGACACAGTCATCAGTGGCAGAGAGGGCTGGGCAAGCCAGCGGCCAGATGGAGATATGTTCAGTCCCGTAGACACTGACATGAGGAAATGCTGGTTGCAGTAGACACCAGTGGAAATCAGTGTTGATGTTAGGAGCCAGCACAGGATGACTCGTTATAATCAGCATAGGATAGGATAGGCTCTGCTGTAGTAACAAACATACTCCAGAACTCAGTAGCTTGACACATGAACATGTGTTTCTCTTTCATGTGGTCTAATCCATTGCATGTCTTGAGGGTCTCCTAAGTAGCCCCCTTCCAAGCCATGACTCAGGAGTCCAGTTTGCTCCATTTTAGTTTTGACTTCTAGGATGGCCTCAGCAGAAAGGGAGGACTGGAAGGCTGCACAGAGTGCTTCCCACTATCTTAGCAAGGAAATGACATACATTATATCCCCTTACAGCCCCTTGGCCAGAACTAAAAACATGACCCTGACCTAACTGCAAAAGAGGCTGGGAAATGCAGTCGTCCATGTGCCCAGGATGAGGGAAATGAAACGGGGCTTGGGAAAACCTAATATCGTCTCTATCACCATCACGAACCAGGCATGTCTTAGACGCAATGATCCGCACATTCCCTGTGAAATTGAGATGTCACTTCAGGGAGAATTTCAACAAGCTTTAACCTAACTTGAGAAATCACCAAATTCAATTGGTTTTTCATGGAAATCACTAGGCTACCTTTTGTTTTTTTGTCATTAGGGAGAAATGGGGACTAAAGATAGGAAGAAGTTTCTGATGGAAAGGCAAATAAAGTTGAATCTCTGCACACATGAGAGCATGGGCCATGGCATTTGTGCCTGCTCCATTATTATGGGTTATACATTGTTATTGCTGGGGAAAAAAGCTTACAGATTGTTGGTCAGAAGTGGGATAGCATAGAAATTGAGTGCATTGGCTCATGGGTTCAAATATGAGTTCTGCCCTTTACTAGCTGTTGTACAGGTTAAATAGGATCAAATGTGGAAATGATCAGTTCTGTGCTGGACACACCATACACTCACAATAAGGTTAGCAGCTGTGAACATCCACAGCTCAAATGAAGATCCAAGGAGTTTAACCTCCCATCTGGTGCTTTTTCATTACCCTACCCTGCAAAGCTCTTGTCATCATGTTTCCACTTTTAAGATTAATGATGATGATAATAATAATAATAATTATGCTAGGAGAAGAAGAAAAAGAAGGAGGAGGAGAGGAATTATCATTAATTGAGTTCCTCTAATGTGCCAGGCATTTTACATAACTCATTCAATACTTAAAACAACTCTGCGAATTGGGTATCATTAGCACCATTTCACAGATGAGGCAATCAAGGCTTACTGAGGTTACATAACTCACACCAGGTCATAGAGAAGTTTGAAAGCACATCCACATTGAGATCCAGTGCTGGCCCTGTCATCCACTAACTGTCAGACCCCGGGTGAGTTGCCTGACCGTGCTAGGATTTGCTTTCTCTGCCTATAAAAGAGGAATAAAAATAGTACCTATCTCAAAAAGAAAAAAAAAAGTTCTCAAATTCTTTGACCTTCTTCCAACCAAGAGGTGGGATCTCTGTCCCTCCCCCTTGTATCTGGGCTGACCTTAGTGACTTACTTGTAACCAAATAGAATGGAACTCAACTTCTAAGGCTGCTCAGAAAAGGCCATGTGGTTTCTGCTGGTTCTCTTGGAACACTTGCCTTTGGAGCCCGGAGTGACTGACATAAGTTAAATTGTATTATCCCCCCAAATTTTTATGTCTAAGAATGTGAAATTATTTGGACATAGGATCTTCATAGAGGTAATCAAGTTAAGATGAGGTCGTTAAGGTGGGCCCTAATCCAATATGACTTATTGGATTATGAATTTCCCCCTTATAAAAGGAGGAAGGCCTGGAGCGGATCCCTCCCTCACAACCTCAGAAGGAACCCACCCTACTGACACCTTGATCTTGGATTTCCAGCCTCCAGAACGGTAAGACAGTAACTTTCTGTTGTTCTAAGCCACCTGGTTTGTGGTGTTTTCCTATGGCACCCCTAACAAATGACTATAATTGTTACACAAGAAATCTGACTACCCTGAGGCCCACGAGGGAGCCCAGGCCACATGGGGAGGCTACTTCTATGTATTCTGGTGACAGCTCCAGCTGTGGTCCCAGCTGACAGCCAGCATCAACCACCAGACACATGGGCAAAAATGTCTCCAGATGGCTCCAGCCCCCATTTGTCAAGTCACATCCCTCCACCCTTGTTTTCAAGTGTCCCCAGATGAAGCCCTAGACACCATGAAGCAAGTAGATGCTGTTGTACCTTGTCCGAAGCACAGCATCTGTGAATACAATACATGGCAGTGTTATGCCACCAAGTTTGGGACTTTATAAAGCAGCAACACTAACAGGAGTAGCCTCGCAGCTAATGAGGGCCCCAGCCAGGTTCTGAGCCAGGGCTCTGGCCATGGACTGCAGGTCTTTGCTCTGCTCTCTCATGCAAGCTCAGCAGCCTTGTTTTCTCAGAAGGTACCCGGGTAGGAAGATCTTTGCTGAGTCTTGTCTCCAGGGAAGCAGGGCTGGCTCACACAGGCTTAGACTCTGGTTAATCCATGGTTAACCTCCTTTCAGGAAGCCATCTCCCCAGCTTCATTCTCCAAGCTTGGAGAGCGGGCCAGGTTCCTAAAGGCAGCCATCAAGTCTAACCTCATCAAAGTATGGCTTGAACCTGTTCTCAGGGTCATTTGGCTGATGAGTTTGTGCAACATTAGGGCTGTCGGGAGGCAGAATATGAGCTGGATGTCTAATCACCTGGGTTTAAATTCTGGCTGTGCGACACTAGCTGTGTGGCCCCAGGAAGTTATAATAACCTCCCTGAGCCTGTTTCTTCAACTGCAAAATGGGGATGTAATAGCAACCACCTCATAGGGGTTCTAGTTAAGCTCAGACAAGCCATTTTCATGTGAAGCGTGGAGCAGGGATCTGCCTAACACAGGGTCAATTCACAGCCCATGTTAGCTACTGTTGCTAGTCATCAATATCAACCGTTTACTTGTAGGGATTTGTTTGTTCTCTCCAATGCAGACTATTTTAGTGTCTGGAAGCATCCTTGCAAAGGAGAAAAGTAGCTTAAAATAAACCCAAGAATGCTGAATTCTTTCAAAAGTTAGTTTACAAAAAAAAAGAAAAAAGATTCTAGACAAATCTAAGGTAGAATTGTTATTATGGGTTTTATTGTTCCAAACAACCTTGAAAAACTAACTCTGGAGCTCCAAAGGGTAGCAATTAGGCCTCTGGTGAGAGTCTTCAAAGCATTTAAAGCCTTGCCAAGGGACTCATGGCTTCCCTTCCTTCCCCATTTTGTGGTCACCGTGTCTGCCTGCATCCCCCACCAGGGCCCAGGCAGGAGTGTGGGCAGGGCCGCGTGGTCTCCCCGCTGCTGCAGGAAACACTGCCTGCTGTCTGAAGACTCCCAGAAAGAGAAGGCTGAGAGGGTGTCTCAAAGTGAACCATCTCCTCCCTCAACCCACGTCCCCCACCCTGCACGCTGCACCCTGACAAGACCCCTCTTCTGAGCCCAAGACTGAATCACGGCTCAGGGCCCTGGGATGCTCACAGGCCCCTTTCCCCAGTGCTGGCCATGAGATCCGACTGCAGGGTGCCTCTATGGGTCTGAGCTAATTCCCTCCTGAGCTGCAGCTTACCCCACGGCAGCACTTTGTCAGAAACAGTCTCTGGGCTTGCTGCTGGCAGGCTGCTTGCTGGCTGTTAAGTCTTCATCCTGCTCTATGCGGGGCAAGGCTTGTCCAAATATTTGGCTTGATCCTGCTTTCTGATTCATCATGTGCAGGAACCTCTGTAATTTCATCTACTGCGTGACTCAGACAAGAGCTGAGCACAAGTGCTATGCACCAGAGCCCTGGAGCCTGCACAGAGGCCAGGCCTGCAGCTCCCCAGGCAAGCCTCCTGGGCTTGGGGAGAGATGCTGGCACTCTTGGGATCAGCTAGCCTGAGATTAAATCTCTTTTGTCTGAGATGATTAATAGAGCCCCAAACACGCCTCGACACAGGGTGTGAGGTGCACTTTGTACCTTTTCCAAGTTTTTTTTTTTCTTTTTTAATGCTAAATCCATTTGCATCTCATAAATTATACTGGCTCCAAAATGAAGGGTTCCTGACAGTGGCAGGCAGGGTGTGGGTTCCATTGAAATGCTTTTCCCTGTCATCCCCTCTCTCACTCTGAGACCCTAGAAGATATCCTGCTGATCTGCTAAAGGAGGAGGGGAGGCAGTGAGTGACCTAGATTTCAAATCAGAAAGACAGGTAGAGCCAGCTCGCCTGTCTTCAAAAGGCTGCCCATGCACTGGGTTCTGGGGTTTTGGAAGGAGCCAGAAGGAAGATGTTCCCTGGGCTCCTACCCAGATGCTCCTGCTTATGGGCAACGTGGTCATGTTCTCCTTCAGCAGGTTTTTCAGCTTCAGAAAGGCCACAGGTTGGGCCAGTGGGGTCCGTGAACCCCCCTCGGTGCCCCTAGGTAATGCTATCTGGGAGGGGGGAGGGGAAGTAGAGAGAGATTGACAGCAGAGGTGAGGCACTCCTTGTGGAGGTGGTGGGGCAAGGGAAGGGGACCTCTGGACACGGGGTGGGAAGTGGGGATGGCAGTTCAGATACCAAGGGCTCCAGGAGTCAGAGGCAATGGGGTCTGAACCCTCCTTCCACCACTTTCCAGCTCTGTGGCTTTGGACCAATGACTTGCCCTTTCTGAGCCTCTGTTTCTTCATGCACTCATTCATTTCCTGGGTATTGCCTCTGTGCCAGGGCTAGGCCACCCCATTGGCGCTTAGGTTCTAGACATTACACAGTCAACACAGCCCTGTGCCTCTAGAGCACGTCCAGTGTTGGGTGAATATACCAAGCACAGGACATAGTTTGGTGCAGGCCAGAATCACAGGACCATCAGTGAGCTAGGCCTGTGCTGGGCAGGCAAGGAGTCCAGCACAGAAGACTGAGGAGGTGCAACCAGGGAGGCAGGAGGGATCCAAGGAGGGTGACAATAAAGAGGAGAATGCACACCCTCACACAGCAGGAGCTCAGGAAATGTCGCTGCTGCTATTATTATTTGATCACTGTCAGTGGGCGTGGCAGTATGCTGGGGGCAGGATGCTGAAGGGAAGGGAAAAGAAAAGCTGGAGCAGGGTGGCTTCGCAGCCAGGGTAAACAGCACAGCCAGATGGCTGCCATCATTTCTCGCCACTCCAGTCGCCCTCCTGCCTCCAAGTCACAGGCGGGCTTCACTTCACACCATGTCCCAAAGGTCAGCAGGCTGGGGTTTCACAAGCGGGCATTCCAGGCCCGGGTCCCGCACAGGGAGCACTCTCTCCGTGGTCAGGCCTCCAAGCTGACATCCAGGACTAGCTGTCGGAGCTCTGGCCCATCCCAGGGGGCCCCAGCTGCTGTCAGGCTGGAGTGGGTCAGAGTGTGGTGGGGAGAAAGGCAGCCCTGCCAGGGACAGGGGCAGCTGTCCTTGCGCTAAGGACCTGAGTCACACTCCGGCCAGGGAGCCACGGCCAGGGGCATTCCAGGCTCTGCAGGGAGGGCATGCAGAAGGGTGGTGTGTATAGTCTCACATGTAAATGTCAACGTAGTGTGTGAGTATACTGTACGTGTATGTGACTCTTTTATCGGTATATTTGTAGTTTTATTGAATTTCCATATACTAGATAGTGGCTATCATTTATCACCTTTTTCTAAGCAGGGAGAAACAAGACTCAGAGAAGTCCAAAGAAACTAAGCTGAGAAGCAGACAGCAGAACAAAAGTTCAAGTCCGACGTTCTGTGCCTTCAGGCAACGGCCATGAAACAAGAGGTCACAGCTGTGGAATGGCTTGAGCCACACCTCTCATCACAGATTTCGTTATGCTCCATTGGTAGAAACAAAGGGAAGGTTTTGCGTCTCCTGTTTTTAAGGTTGAGAGAGAGCCACTAGAAGGGGACAGAGCTTAAACAAGGCCCCCTCTGGCCTTTCTCCTGCGTAGGTGGTCTTTTCTCCTGCACAGCGGCCCCATCCACCAGGTGTCCCTGTGCCCTGGGCTCCTGGAGGAACCCTGCTGCCCAGAGGAGCTCCCCGCAAAGCCCACACTCAGCACTTTTCACCCCCTTCCCTTCCCCTTTCACTTCCTGACACTATTTGGGGCTGTGTCTGCCTCCTCCAAGGACACAGCATTCCTCGATCATCTGGGCGTCCCAGGGTGCCAGGCACGATGGCCTGTGATGGGGGCTCACTCTGGTCGCTCACCTTTGTATCCACAGGGAAATGGGGAAGCTCTGCAAGCCTGGGCCAGAGCACAGCGTGGACTGTCACCAGTGTGCAGAGTCAGCCGAGAAACACAATCCTGCCCAGGCTTTCTGTAGCTGCGGCCAAGAGGGTAGGGCTGCTGGGCTGAAGGCTGTCAAGTGACCGGGCAAAAAAAGCCAGCCTCAGCCTGCATGGTCACAGCAGTCCATCCTGCAACAGAATAATTCCTCTTAGTGGGAACAGGCCTCCCACGCTTATCACAAAGCACGGGCTGCCTTTCCAACGGGGCTGGAGGAGCTTTACAAAAAGAAAAGGAAGTTGCCCTTACATCTTGGGGAACTTTAAAGACACCTAGAGAATGAAATCTTGGATTTTACTTTCCTGAAAGGCTGAGGTTGAGCATATTTCTCTGCCTTTGTTCCCCTTCTTTGTCTTGGTTAAATGTTCCTGACCATACTGCACCTGTGGTTTTATTGTCATCCTTTTTGGGAACGAGCAGGATATAAATCAGTTAGTGAAATTTTAGAATGTAGCTCTTTGGTCTAGCATCTATGTGGATAAAGAAGAAACAGGCACTTAATAAGTGCCTCTGGAAGCTTGTGACTTGCGTGGGGCTCCCAGTAAAAGGTAAAGTCTTTGCTTAGATGTTACACACACTGAACGCAGGGTGGTCCTCAGGCCCCTGGTCACAGCATGCACAGTGCTGGTGCCTCGATCTGCAAACCTAGTGTGTGCAGCCACTGGGGACCATCTGCCCCAAGGCTACCCCAGGACTTATTATCAGAAAGCGGAAGAGCCAGCCGGGTGCGGTGGCCTGGGGATCACGCCTGTAATCCCAGCACTTTGCGAGGCCGAGACCGGTGGATCATGAGGTCAGGAGTTCAAGACCAGCCTGGCCAAGATGGTGAAACCCCGTCTCTACTAAAAATACAAAAGTTAGCTGGGTGTGGTAGTGGGCGCCTCTAATCCCAGCTTCTCGGGAGGCTGAGGCAGAGAATTTCTTGAACCTGGGAGGCGGAGGTTGCAATGAGCTGAGATCACGCCACTGCACTCCAGCCTGGGCGACAGAGAGAGACTCTGTCTCAAAAAAAAAAAAAAAAAAGAAAGAGTCAAGTTTCCTGCTCCTTGCTGCAGCCGGCTTGATCAGTGCTCTAGAAAAGGGGGGTGGGTGACTCCGAACAGCCCCTGCCCCAACTTCTTGCCACTGTTGGCTTCCCCAGGCAGGGGGTCTGACAACAGCAGGGAGTCAAGGCCTTGGAAGGGTCCCCCCAGGCAAAAGCTGATTTATCTGTCCCCATGCCAGGCATAGGGTGCTTGGAAGTGGTTGGGTCTTTGCAAGGGGGGTGACTGCAAAAAGAAGGTGAGATGTGTTGCTGCCACAGTGGAGGGCTTGCCAGAACCAGCATTGGAGTTGGTGGGTTCCCTGACTTATGGAAAAGATCCAAGGAAAGGCTGTAAAATACTGGGCAAAGGATTATATGGAACACTTTAAACACCTGAGCCAAGTTGTGGAGGGAAATAAGTGTTATGACAAGCCACCTATCTGCAATCCCTGCCCTTTATCTGGGAGGGCAGACGTGATAAAAACCTTGAAGTGAAGTCAAGGTCAACATGCTGTCCTGAGTCATTAGCCATACACAGATTAGTAGGTTAATACAGAACAGTCTCCACAGATGAATTACACCCAGAAGCCCTGTCCTTGGTGTTGACACCGAAAGGTTCAGTTATCACAGGGAGAGTGATGCCTGCTTAATTCTGATAGGGCTTAATTATTATGATAAATGCCCTCGGAATTTAACTCTTTCATTCCACCTAGTGTTATGGCCTGTATGTCTGTGTTCCTCCAAAACTCGTATGTTGAAACCTTAACCCCCAGTGGGATGGTATTAGGAGGTGGGGCCTTTGGGAGGTGACTGGGTTTAGGCGAGGTCTTGAGGGTGGCGCTCCCGTGATTAGAGTAGTGTCCTTAGAAGAGAAAGACACTAGAACTCTCTCTCTTCACCATGTGAGGATACAGTGAGAAGGCAGCTATCTATAAACCGGGAAGCTGGACCTCATCAGATTCTGGATCTGCTGGTGCCTCCAGAACTGGGAGAAATAAGTGTTTGTCATTTAAGCCATTCAGTCTGCAATATCTTGCTGTAGCATCTCTAACTGGCTGAGATATCTTATTAGAGTTCTCCAAAGAAACAGATCGAATAGGAGAGAGAGAGAGAGGGAGAGAGATAGATAGATAGATTTATTATGGAAATTGACTCATGAGATTATGAAGGACAAGAAGTTCCACAATCTGCCATCTGCAAGCTGAAGATCCAGAAGAGCTGGTGGTGGAATTCAGTCCAACTCACCCAGGAAAGTTGGTGGTAGAATTCAATCCAAGTCCAGAGGCCTGGGAACGAGGGCAGGGGGAGGACGCTGGTTTAAGTCCTGATGTCCAAAATCCCAAAAACCGAGAGGTCCAATATCCAAGGGCAGGAGAAGATGGATGTCCCAGGTTAAAGAGACAAAAAATATACCCTTCCTTCACCTTTCTGTTCTAAGCAGATCCTCGACAGATTAGGTAATGCCCTTCCACATTGTGGAGGGCGGATCTTCTTCACTCTGTCAACTGATCCAAATGCTCATCCTCCCAGAAACACCCTCACAGACACACCCAGGAGTAATGCTCTACTGAGTATCTGGGCATCCCTCATCCCAGGCAAGTTGACACACAAAATTACCCATCATAGATACTTAATGTCAGAATGAGGATCTCAACTTCAACTGGATACAAGAGAATTGGCCTTTTCTCTCCCCAGCTTCTCTGGGATCCCTGGGAAGGATCTTTGAGGAGTAAAATTCTGCTGTTTCAGAAGGATACACATCCCTGTCATTTGGGGTTGTTAGGACACTTTAGGTCAAAAGTTGCAGAAACCCACTTCAAATGAGCTCATGGAATTTGTTGAGGGGTAATTGGGCACTCTTTTGGAACCAAGATGGAATTGAACCACTGGGCCACAAGAGAGGTGGGAACCAGGCCTAGAAGCTGCCAGAAATACAGGAAGCTACTCCCTATCTGTCTCTTGCAAAGGCCACATGTGTTCTTGCCTCTGCTTCTCTCCACCAAACCATCTTCTGTGTTGCCCTAGGCATGTCATGTGGTGGGTGGAAGGTGATCATCACACAGTTTCTAAGTTTACATCTCCTCCCTTTATAGAATCGAGCACTGATTGGTCCAGCCTGGGTTAGGTGTCCAGCCTTAATCCAGACATCTGAGATTAGGGGGACAGGGTTGTAATACATAGACACAGACACCAGAAGCTCTCCTCTGTATGTAGGTGGGTGGAGGGGATCAGCACTAACAAAATAGTCATTGTGAGCAGGGTGGCACTCCAAAAGGAGACTTGTCCTAATCCTGAGATCAAAACGGTGCACAGTGAAGGAAACAATCAACATAGTGAAGAGATAGCCTATGGAATGGGAGAAAAATATTTGCAAATCATATATCTGATTAGGTTAACATCCAAAATATATAAGAAACTCAAACAACTAAATAGTGAGAAAACATATAACCTGATTTTAAAATGTGCAATAGATTTGGACAGTTATTTCTCAAAAGAAGACAAACAAATGGCCAACAGATATATGAAGAGGTTCTCAACATCACTAATCATCAGGAAAATGCAAATCAAAACCACAGTGAGCTGTCACCTCACAACTGTTAGAGTGGCTATTATCAAAAAGATGAGAGAGCCGGGTGTGGTTGCTCATGCCTGTAATCTCAGCTCTTCGCCTTTGGGAGGCGAAGGCAGGCAGATCGCTTGAGGTCAGGAGTTCAAGACTAGCCTGGCCAACATGGTGAAACCCTGTCTCTACTAACAACAATTAGCCAGGAGTGGTAGCGGGCGCCTGTAATCCCAGCTACTTGGGAGGCTGAGGCAAGAGAATCACTTGAACTCAGGAGGTGGAGGTTGCAGTGAGCCGAGGGGAACCCTTGCATATTGTTGGTGGGAATATAAATTAGTACAGTCATTATGGAAAACAGTATGGAGTTTTCTCAAAAAATTAAAACTAGAACTACCCTGTGACCCAGAAATTCCACTACTGACTGTATATCCAAAGGAAATGGAATCGGTATATTGATCTCAGATCTGCACTCGGGCGTGTGTTGCAGCATTTTTCACAAGGGCCAAAATATGGAATCAACCTAAGTGCCCATCAGTGGATGAATGGATAAAGAAAATATGGCATATATACGAAATACTATTCAGCCTTAAAAAAGGAAATCTTGTTGTTTATGACTACATGAATGAACCCAGAGGATATTATATTAAGTGAAATAAACCAAGCACAGAAAGACACATACCACATGAAAGATGACACATGTAATAATCTTACTTATTACATGTGTCATCTAAAAAGCTCAAACTCACAGGAGTAGGAGTAGAAAGGTCATGACCAAGAGTTGAGGGGCAGGGGGATTAGAAAGATATTGGTCAGAGGACCCAACATTTCAGTTAGATAGAAGGAATACGTTCAAGATCAATTGTACATCATGATGAATGACTACAGTTAATAATAACATATTGTATACTCGAAAATTGCTAAGAGAGTAGATTTTAAGTGTTGTCATCCCCCAAAAACGGTGTTTGTGAAGTAATGACTATGTTAAATAGTTTTATTTAGCTATTCCGCAATGTATACATATATCAAAATGTGTTGCACACCATAAATATATATATATTTTTTGTCAATTAAAAATGAATTAAAAAGTGGTGCTCTCAGAGTTTCCTGATGCCAAGAATAGCCGGATAGAATCCTAGGAGGTGGAAGACCTGGATCCCACCTCCACCCTCTCAGGGTCTCTCTTTTTCTCTTTATTACACCCCAGCTTAGTAAAGGCTCTGAAAGGAGTCATCTTCAGCCTTATCAATTTGCCAAGCAGCAGGATTTTGGGTGTTGAGATCACCTTCTTTCTTCTGGAACCCTCCTTCCAATGAGGGTGAGTGTGGTGTGGTGGAAAATGCAGAATTCAACGTCAGACACACCTGGAGTTCTACACACACTCTGCCACTTACTAACATCTGACCTTTCTACATTCTGATTTTCTAGTCTGTAAAATGGAGATGGTAAATAACATGAATCCCTCAGGGCTGTGTGAGAACATGTGATCCTCAGTTCAGTACTTGGGACATAGAAGATGCTCAACGTACCCCAGTGCCCTTAGGTCTCCTTGCCAACACACGAAATCCCCCAAGGGCAACAATGTTGTTCTTCCTGCCTCTTCATCGAGAGGGCAACTTTTAACCAACATCCTAATGGAAATTAGTGCCATTCACAAGTAGACTTAGGCACCACCACTCAGGGTGCTTGGGTACTTGGGGGAATTGGGTGTCATAAACATTTAAGCAGGCCCACACATTTATATTAAGGCAGGACATCTTGCAGGACATCTTGACCCAGCATCTCAGAGAGCAGAACCCATAGAACATTTCCTTGAAACCATCATCAGAGACAGATTCTGGGAAGTTGGGCCATGGAAACTCTTTTTGCTTTTACTTTTTTTCTAGAGGTGGGGTCTTGCTGTGTTGCCCAGGCTAGAGTGCAGTGGCATAATAATAGCTCACTATAACCTCAAACTCCTGGGTTCAAGCTATCCTCCCATCTTGGCCCCCCAAAGTGCTGGGACTGCAGGCATGAGCCACCAGGCCCAACCTAATTTTTGAATTATGCTCCTTAAATGAGTGAGTCAGCATTAATAGATGATTCAATTCTAGCAGAAATCAGACCACATAGAGAGAATGAAGAAAGAAGCCCACAAGGCCCAGGAGAACTTCTAACGCACCTGCTCAGAATGGTGAGGACAGAGAACCAAGGGCACTACTCCCTGTCTCCAATGCCACAGCCCACCCAGCGCCAAGGCTCTCTGGCTATGAGCTGCAGACAAGGGTTGCAGGGAAGGGAAGGCCACAGGCTTGAGGGAAGCCTGAAGACACTAGCTCAGGGCTCTGCAGCTGTTGGGGGGATTCCACCCGCTCTACCATGTTTGTAGACATGTACTGTCTATAGTACTCCTCCTCTCAAGAGTCAAAGTCCCAGGGCAGAAGGTAAAGATGGTGGAGCCTGGGTTGTGGGCAGGGCTCTTTGGTTCGGAGTCCCTGCAAGATGTCCCCAGAGGAAATCAAGGCCCAGTGACCAGAGAAGGGGACATGGCTCAGCAAATGTGCCCCACACCAAGTCCTGCTCATTCTGCCTACAAAATATTTCTCAGATACATTGCAAATCTATTTCTCAAGCTATTTCTCCAATCCATTCCTGCCGCATGATTCCCGGGCTGCTGCCTTATCACGTGGTACCTGAGCTGGTGCCCAGATGTTTTTCTACATGCATTTAGACATTCTTAAAATTGGTCTTGTTTTGTAGACAAAGAATGACATCTACATACTCTTGTATGTCTTGCTGTTTTTACTCACCTCTGATTCCATGCCCTTCAGGTTGGCTTCTCTTATTCTTTGTCACACTTGCTTGTCTTGCAGAGTATGAATGGCCCATAGTTTATTTTGTTGGGCTCCTAACAACAGACATTTAGAGTGTTTTTCTTAAAGACATTTTTTATTAAATTACATATTTGATTTTGTGATAATGGTAAATTCACATGCAGTTGTCAGAAATAATACAGAGAAATACCATGTACCTTTTACCCAGTTTCCCCCAATGGTAACATCACTCAAAACTGTAGTACAGTATCATTACCAGGATACAGTGATACAGTGATCCATCCCTACAAGAATCCTTTCTGTTGCCTATTTATTTATTGATTGATTGATTGATTTAGAGACAGGGTCTTGCTATGCCCAGGCTGGTCTCAAACTCCTTGGTAGCCTCAAGTGATCCTCCCACCTTGGCCTCCCAAAGCACTGGGATTAAAGGCGTGAGCACCTGTTGCCGTTTTTAGCCACACCCATGTCCCTCACATCCTCACTCCCCATTCCCTGCACCTGGTCTTCTACTCTGGCCAATCAGTAATCTGTTCTCTATTTCTATAATGTTGTCATTTCAAGAATGTTATGTAAGTGAAAACATATAGAATGTAACCTTGAGGAATTGTTTTTTATAGCTTAGCATAATTCCCTGCAGATTCATCCAGGTTGTTGCACATATCAGAGTTTGTCCCTTTTTACTACTGAGTAGTATTCCTCAGAAGGAATGTACCATAGTTTGTTTAATCATTCACTCTTGAAGGACATATGTGTTGTTTACAGTTTGGGGATATTACCAATAAAGCTGCTATAAACATTTGTGTACAGGTTTTTTGTAGGAATAGAAATTTCATTTATCTAGGATAAATGTCCAGGAGTACAAATGCTGGGCCATATGGCAGTTGCATGTTAGTTTCCTAAGAAGCTACCAAACTGCTCTCCAGAACATCTGTGCTCTTTTACATTCCCACCAGCAATCTCTGAGTGATCCAGTTTCTCCACTAACATTTGGTGTTGTCCCTGTTTTGTATTTCAGCCATTCTGATGGATACATATTGATATTTCATTGTGTTTTAATTTGTATTTATCTAATGCCTAATGATGCTGGACATCTTTGATGAAGTGTCTGTTTATGCCATTTTCTAATTGGCTTTTTTGTTTTTGTTTTTGTTTTTGTTTTCCTATTACATTTTGAGAGTTCTTCATATATTCTAGATACCAGTCCTTTGTCGGGTATGTGGTTTGCAAATATTTTCTCATAGTCTGTGGCTTGTCTTTCCGTCCCTTTAACAGGGTCTTTCCTAGAACAAAATTAGAAACTTTGATGACGTCCTATCTATCAGTTTTTTTCCATTATGGATTGTGCCATTGGTGTCAAGTTTAGGAACTCTTGGCTTAACCATAAAGCCCAAAGATTTCCTCCAATTTTTTTCTAAAAGATTTATAGTTTCATATTTTACATTTAAGTGTAAATGTACCATTTTGAATTAGGTGTGAGGCTGAAGCTGAAGCTCACTTTTTGCCTATAGATGTCCAATTGTTATAGCACCATTCGTTGAAAAAGCTGTACTTACCACATTGAATTGATTGTGTGCCTTTGTCAAAAATCAGTTGGTCATTTTTCTGGGGGTCTATTTCTGGGGTCTCTGTTCTTTTTATTGATCTACGTGTTGATCCCTCTGCCAGCACTGCACAGTCTTGATTACTAGAGCTAGATAATATGTCTTGAAATTGGTGGACTAATCTCATTTTGCTTGTTTTTTGAATTGTTTTTTTAGCTATTTGAGTTATTTGTGCTTTTTATATAAATTTTAGGATAATTTTGTCAACATCTTCAAAAAACTCTTGGTGGAGTTCTGATTGAAATTGTGTTAAACTTGTATATCAAATTGGAGATAAATGATATCTCTACTATGTTGAATCTTCTAATCTACAAATAGAGTCCTTCTTTTCATTTGTTAGATCTTTTATTTCTTTCAACAGTTTTGTAATTTTTAGCATATGATTCTTATGTCTTGTTAAATTTGCATGTATTTTGCTTTTTAAAAAACAATTATAAATTGTATGCTAATGTCTCCTGATCATTGTTAGTATATAGAAGTACAGTTGATTTTTGTGTGGTTATCTTAGATACTGCAACCTTGTCCTTCAACCTTGTTGAATGCACTTTTTAGTTCTAGAAAGTTTTTTGTTTTGCGTAGATTCCTTGGGATTTTCTACGTAGAAAGTTATGTCATTTGCAAATAGGAACACTTTTGTTTTTTTCCTCTCCAATATGTATGCCTTTTATTTCCTTTTCTTGTCTTATTGCAGTGGCTAGAACTTCCAATACTATGCTAAATAAGACTGATGATGGTGGACATCCCCAGTTTTAGAGGAAAATCCTTCAGTCTTTTGTGATTAAGTATAATGTTTGCTGTAGGTTTTCTGTAGATGCTTTTTATCAAGCTGAGGAAGTTTCCATTTATTCTAAATTTGCTGAGAGTTTTTATCATAAATTGGTGTTGTATTTTGTCAGATATTTTTTCTGAGTCCATTTATACTATCATGTAACTATTATTCTTTAGTCTGATGATATGGTAGATTATATTGATTGATATTTAAATGGCAAACCATTGTTGCATATCTGGAATGAATCCTGTCCAGTTTTGATGTATAATTAATTCTTTTTCTATGTTGCTGAACTCTGTGTGTTCATTTTTTGTTAAGGATTTTTGCTTCTATGCTCATACATGATGTTGGTCTGTAGTTTTAGTTTTTACAACTATCTTTGTCTGCTTTCAGGGTCAGAGTAAGACTAGCTTTATAAAATGAATTGGTAACTATTGCCTCCTTTTCTATTTCCTGGAAGAGATTGTCTAGATTGATGTTAATTTTTCTTTAAATGCAATTTAGTATTGAAATCATCTAGGTCTGGAGATTTCTTTTTGGAGAACTTTTAAATTATGAATTTGTTTTTCTTTGTAGTTACAGGGCTATTAAAATTATCTATTTCACAGTGAGTGAGTTGTGGTAATTTATGCTTTTCAAGAAATTGGTCCATTTCATTCAAGTTGTCAAATTTATGTCTGTAGAGCTCTTCATGGTTTTCCTTTATTACTGTTTTTATGGCTGTAGGGTCTGTAGTGATATTTTCTGTTTTATTCTTGATAATGTTAGTTTGTGTCTTCTCACTTTCTTCTTTGTCAATCTTGCTAGAAATTTATCAATCATACTGATCTTTACATTTCATAGAATTTTCTTTTTGTTTTCCTGTTTTTAATGCCACCGGTTTATGCTCTTACCTTAGTTATTCCCTTTCTTCCACTTGCTTGGGGTTTAATTTTATATTCTTTGCATATGCTGTAGCTATATCCCACAAATTTTGACGTTTTCATTTTAATTTACTTCAATATATTTTTTTATTTTCCTTGGGACTCCCTCTTTGATTCATGGATTATTTAGAAGTGTGTGTGTGTTATATTTTCAAACATTTGGAGGTTTTTCTGTATCTTTCTGTTACTGATTACTAGTTTGATTTCGCTGTGGTCAGAGTATACACTCTACATGAATTCAGTTTTTTTTAACTTTGTTTGTTAGGATTTATTTTATGGCCCAGGATATAGTCTATCTTGATATATGTTCCATAGGCTCTTATAAAGAATGTGTGTTCTGTTACTGTGGAATCAAATACTTCATAAATGTCAGTGAGCTCCTGTTGGTTGATGTTGTTGTTCTTTTTATCCTTGCTGAGTTTCTGTCTACTTGTTATATCAGTTGTTGAGAAAGGAAAGTTCAAGTCCCCAACTATAATTATGGATTAGTCTACGTCTCCATTCAGTTCTGTGAGTTTTTGCTTCATATTTTTTGTTGCTCTGTTGTTAGGTACGTACACATTTCTGGTTGTGAAATCTTCTTGGTTGATTGATTCTTTTGTCATTAAGTAATGCTTCTCTCTGTCTCTGGTAATTTTCTTTGTTCTGAAGTATTTTTCATCTAATATTTATATAGCCACTCCTGCTTTCTTTTTTTTTTTTAAGTAAACCTTTTTATTTTAGGATAGACTTAGAGTTATGGAAAAGTTGTGAAGAGAGTTTCCATATGTCTCATGCTCAGTTTTCCTCATGAGCACCTTACATTAGTATGATACACTTGTCACAAGTAATGTGCCCATATTGACCCATTGTTAATAACTAAGGTCTATACTTTTTTCAGATTTCCTTAGTTTTCACCTAATATCCTTCTTCTGCCCAGGATTCTGTTCAGGTTACTACATTACATTTAGTCATCATTGTCTCCTTAGGATTCTCTTGGATGGGACCATTTCTTAGACCTTCCTTGTTTTCAATGATGTTTGGAGGAGTACTGGCAAGATATTTTATAGAATGCCCATTGATTGGGATTTGTCCGATGTTTTTTCTCATAATTAGAATGGGGTTATGGGTTTGGGGGAGGAAGACCACAAACACAAAGTGCCCTTCTTATCATATCATATTAACAACGTATACCATCAACATGATTTGTCACTGGTAATGTCAACCTTGGTCATCTGGATGAGAGCGTGTTTGTCAGTTTTCTCTACTATAAAGTTACTCTTCACCCTACCCCTACCTCCAACTCCCCACCCCTGCCTTCTTACTGTACTTTTTGAAAAGAAATTCATTATGCATAGTCCACACTTAAGGAATGAGGAGTTACATGCTATTTCCTTGAAGGGAGAATATTTGTCCACTTTTTCCATTTATCCATGTATTGAATAATTTATGTATGACAATATGGACTTGGATATTTATTTTAGGTTATGATCTAACACTATTTTATTTGTTGTTTAAATTGCCCCAGTGTTAGTCTCTGGGAACTCTTTGGGTTGGCTTCTGTGTTCCTTTGATAGACTCCCATCATCATGTTTTGTGGATGTTGGCTTAGTTTTGAGGACTTTCTTGCTTTCTGACATTAAAAGATGATCCAGGATCATCTCAGATAGTCTCTGCCCCAGATGCAGTGCCAGCCATTTTCCCAGAGAACTCTGATTTCTTTTGTTGAAGAATGATGTTAGAAATCAAGATCTGGGCACCAGGTGTGCTCCTGGGGTGACATTCCTTCTTGGCTCTCTCAGCAGAGAGAGCAGGAAACTCTATGTGAGTGTACTAACCTGTGTATACACACATATCTATAAATATTTCAATATGTATCCATCTGCATCTGTATTAGGCTAGACATGAGTTTATACCCATATCTCCAGCCCTAATCAATCACCCCACCCCATTATAGCCTTCTCCTCTTATTGTCTGTAACTTCCTATTCCAACAGTGAGAAATTTGACTTCAAAATTCACCATTCATTTACTTAAGTTTTCTTCTTTTGATGAACTAGATCACTGCTTACACAACCCTGCACAAGCCCTCTTGCCCATCCCTTTCACAGTTCCCTTGGCTCAGCCTCTCCCATCTCACAGGAACTGCAGCAAAGTGGGCGTGGAACAGCCACCACCATGTCCATTAAATGACAGGAAGGCTCTGACCGTGGGCCTTTAGGGATGACAGTTCTTCCTTTCACATCTGTTCTCATGGGGCCTGGAGGTGCATGGATGAGGTTGGTCCATGCCACCATGACTCTCAGGCCACCATCAAGACCAGAGTGAAATGATGTGAATATCCCACACTACAGATGCTCATAGACTCCCCCCACTCCCCCACCCCTAATTCTATCCCTCTGCTGAGATGAGGCCCAGATTCTGTCAGAAGTGCCAGGGACTACAGGCTATAGGACTTGAGGCTTCTGTCTGTGCCTGTTGGAGCGATGAACTTGGTGTGATGCCTGAAGGCCACCAGCTCCATCCATATTGCTGCAAAGGACATAATCTTTTTCTTTTTTATGGCTGCATAGTATTCCCTTGTGTATATGAATCACATTTTTTTTTATCCAGGAACCACTGATGGGCATTTGGATGACTCCTTTGCTATATAGGCTCTTGTAAACAATGTGTGTTCTGCTACTCTGATTCCATGTTTTATATATATATATATATGGCAATACATAGCATATATATATATGAGAATTGAAAAGTTTAAAAGTCAAAAAATAACAGATGTTGGTGAGGTTGCAGATGAAAGGGAACACTTACACACTGCTGCTGGGAATGCAAATTAGTTCAGCCATTGTGGAAAGCAGTGTGGTGATTCCTCAAGGAATTAAAAGCAGAATCACTATTAGACCCAGCAATCCCATTATTGGGTATACACCCAAAGGAAAATAAATTGTTCTACCATGAAGACACATGCATGCATGTATTCACTGTAGCACTATTCCAATAGTAAAGACATGGAATCAACCTAAATGCCCATCAATGGTAGACACATAAAGAAAATGTGATACATATACACCAGGGAATACTATGCAGCCATAAAAAAACCAAGATTATGTCCTTTGCAGCAACATGGATGGAGCTGGAGTCCATTATCCTAAGTGAACTAACACAGGAACAGAAAACCAAATACTGCACATTCTCACTTACAGTTAGGAGCTAAACATTGAGTACACACGGACACAAAGAAGAGAACAACAGACACCAGGGCCTACTTCAGGGTGAAGGGTAGGAGAAGGAGGATCAAAAAGTTGATACTATGCTTATTACCTGGGTGAAAAATAATCTGTACTCCAAACCTCTGTGACACATAATTTACCTATTAACAAACTGCACATGTACCCCTGAACTTAAAATAAAGGCTAAAAAATAAAAAATAAAATAAAATATGTACTTAGAACTTTTACGTTAATGTAATTATTGACGTATTAGGACTTAAATATGCCATTTTATTTTTTGTTTTCTGTTTGTTCTCTCTGTTTTTCATTTTTCTGTTTCCTTTTTCCTGTATTCCTGTGGTTACTGGGACATTTTTTTTTGGATTCCATTTTGATTTATTGATAGTGTTTTGGAGTGTCTCTCTTTGTGTGGCATTTTAACTGGTTGCTGTAAGTATTACATTATATCTATATAACTTTCTTTTTTTTTTTCAGACAGAGTCTCACTTTGTTGCCCAGGCTGGAGTGCAATGGTGAGATCTCAGCTCACTGCAACCTCCACCTCCTGGGTTCAAGTGATTCTCCTGCCTCAGCCTCCCAAGCAGCTGTGATTATAGGCCCCCACCACCACACCCAGCCAATTTTTGTATTTTTAGTAGGGACGGGGTTTCACCATGTTAGCCAGGCTGGTCTCAAACTCCTGACCTCAAATGATCCAACTGCCTCGGCCTCCCAAAGTGCTGGGATTACAGGCATGAGCCACCACACCCGGCCCATTATATCTATATAACACATCACAGTCTACTGGTGTTGATATTTTACCAGGGCAAGTGAAGTGTAGAACCACACCTCCCTTTATATTCCTCTACCCCTTCTTATTTATAGTGTCTTAAATATTTCCTCTATATATATTTAGAAACTCATCAAACAGTGCTATAATTTTTGCTTCATTCATGAAACAATTCAGAAATCTCCAGAGGAGAAGGAAAATGTATTTGTCTATATTTTTGCCCTTTCCATTGTTCTTTCTTGTTCCTAATGCTCCAAGATGCCTTCTTTTATCATTGTCTTTCTGTTTAGAGAAATTCCATTCTTTTAGGTCTCTGGTGACTAATTATCTTAGTTTCCTTTCATCTGAGATGTCTTGATTTCTCCTTTCATTCCTGAAGGATATTTTCATGGCATATGGAATTCTGGTCTGAGATTTCTTTTCTTCTCTTTTTTTTTTTTTTTTTTTTTTGAGACAGAGTCTCACTCTGTCATCCAGGCTGGAGTGCAGTGGCACGATCTTGACTCACTGCCACCTCTGCCTCCCAGTTTCAAGCGATTCTCCTGCCTCAGCCTCCTGAGTAGCTGAAATCACCAGCGCCTGCCACCACGCCTGCCTAATTTTTGTATTTTTAGTAGAGACAGGGTTTCACCATGTTGGCCATGCTGGTCTCGAACTCCTGACCTCAAGTGATCCGCCCACCTCAGCCTCCCAAAGTGCTGGGATTACAGGCGTGAGCCACCATTCCCAGCCTGAGATTTCTTTTCTTTCAGCTCTTAGGAAACGCAGTGACATTTCTTTTTGGCTTCCTTGGTTTTTAATGAGAAATTCAGTGTCATTTGAATTGTTTCTCCTCTAGGTAAGGTGTCATTTCTTTCTTGCTGCTTTCAATATTTTTCCTTTGTCTTTGATTTTCACTATAATATAAAAATTTCACATTAAGTTTTACCATGATGTTTCTTGGTATAAATTTCTTTGAATTTATTTTGTATGGGGTTCACTCAGTTTCTTGAATCAGTAAATTTATGTCTTTTGACAAATTTAGGAAGTTTTCAGCCATTATTTCTTTGAGTACTTTTTCAGCCCTCATTCTCCTCTTCTTCTGGAACTCTGATGACAATAAACATTAGAATTTTTTAATCATCCCACATATCCCTCAAACTCTCTTGTTCTTCTGCTACTACTCTTCTTCTCCTTCTCTTTATCCTTCTCCTCCTTCTTACTCTTCTGTCTATGTTCTTTTTGTTCAAACTGGGTAATATCTGTTGTTCTATATTCAAGTTTGTGGATTCTTTTCTCTGTCCATTCTACTGTTAGGCCCATCATTGAGTTTTTAATTTCAGTTACTGTATTTTTTGGTTTTACATTTCTCATTTGGTTCTTCTTTATATCTTCTGTTTCTTTGCCTAGATTTTCTATTTTTCACTTGTTTCAGGTATATTTGTAATTGTTTGTTGAAACATATTTATCATATTTGCTTTAAATCTTTGTCAAATAATTCTACCATATCATCATCTCAGTATTGGTATATATTGATTGTCTTTTTCATTCAAATCGAGGTTTTGCTGGTTCTCAATATGACAAGTGATTTTTGATTGAAACCTGGACATTTGGGGTACTATGTTGTGAAATTCTGGATTCTATTTAAACCTTCTGTTCCAGTTGGTTTCCTCTGAGATTGCTCCAGTAGCAAAAGCGAGGACACTATGCTGTCTTGTAACTGCCGGGTGGAAGTAGAAGTTCATATTCTCTACTTGTCCTTTATTAATGCTTGGAGGGGAGGATCCTTGTTCCTACTAGGCCAGAGTGGCAATTCTAGCTCCCCACTAGGCTCCACTGATTCTACCCCTGTGGGAGACAGGGAGGGATGCCTCATTATTACTAAGTCCAGGCTCTCCATGTATTCTCCATTGACAATGCAGTGGCAGGAGCTAAACTGTTTTCCTCTATAATACTTGCTGTCAAAAATGAAACTGTAATGAACATTTGTGCTCCAGTGGGAGGATCTGGAGTCTTAGAGGTAGAACTGCAGATAAGAGAGAATGCTCATGACACTTTGAGAGCAATGCTTTTCAAACTGGGCATTCCAAGGGGTGCTGGGGACTTCATGAGGGAGCATAGGGAGCTACATGGGTGTCAGACAGGTCCCCACCTTTGGGTTCTCCACACTAATTCAGCAGGAAAGGCCCCCCTCTGCCCTCATTCACTCAGCTCTGAGTCAGATTTCATTTGAAGCTTTAGTTCCATGGCTGAAAAAAGAGAGAGAAAGCATGTGGAAACCATGGTGAAAATGTCTGAATTTCTCTCTGTTTGTGGATGTCTGTGATGATATGAATCATAATCCATCCCAGCCATGTTTCTGAGGCTGCTTGGGGAAGGAGCCATGAACCTGAGTATAACTGGCTATAAGAGCCTTTGAAAATAATGAATTTGCCATCAAATTATCTTAAAATACAAACCATCTTGTTGCATTTAAAACAGCATTTAATTTATAACAAAGCTAGTTAACACATAATTTTTCAGACACACATCAATTATGTGAAACAAGGTGCACCTGTACTAAAATTCCTAGGTTCACCGATTCGAAGAACATCTGCTTGGATAGGCCCTTAGAGAGCAACAACAGATTTGAAATAAGGGACAAGTCAGGAGGTTGCCCAGGGGAGGAAGATAGTTGCAGAAATGTTCTGAACTTTAAAATAACAATCCCTTGCAAACAGAAGTTTTTTTTCCAAAGTGTCTGTCCTCCAGATCTCCCATCTACCATTTCCACCCTGCATGTGAAGCTCACTTCTAGAGGCAGCTGCCTCACATTCAGCTTACGACACCTTCAGGAGGTTTGCTAATAAATGCAGATCGAAAAAGCATTCTGCCCATGGCGACCAACTTCTTTTTCCATCACCTGTGTCTTCTCAACATGAAATTAAAGGCAGAAGCAAGTAATTGCAGCTGGTGGCAGCTCTCAAGGTTTAGCTACTGCCAAGGGATCTTCCATGTCTCCTCCCCTCCGTTTCTCCCTCCTCTCATCCAAGGACCAAGAAAAACATGGGGCGTGACCTGCAACAAGGTGGTCCTCCCAGCTAGGGCACAGTTCCCTGAATAGCAGTTCTCAGGAAGCCTGTGAGCTAGCCCAGCCGGGGGCTTTTCCAGGCTTTGTCCCAAGCGCAGGGCTTGCAGAAGAATATTGTCAGCCTTCGATCTCAACTCAGGACCATTAGTGACCTCATGCAGACCTCACCTTGGTGAGAGAGGTTGGAGGATGATGCTCACCTTCCAGGGAAGTAAGCCTAAGTGCAGGTTCCTCTGTCTGCCATGGGGGAGAAAGTGAAAGGGAGGGCTTCTCACAGTGCTCATCTGGCCCTGTGGAGAGTTACTGGTGACATTTCACAGTCAGTCATCCAGCCAAACTCATGTGTACCAAAAAGAAAAAAAGGCAAGCAGAATGTGCCGAAAGCTTGCAGTCAAGGATGGCATCATGATTTTTGGCTTGAGCTAAGAAACGATGGAGTTGCTGAGATGTTGGGAGGCGTACTTAGCTTTTGGGGGTAGAAATCAGGAATGCAGGCTTGTGCAGGAGGCAGCTGGATTTATGACCCCAGATTTCAGGGGAGAGGGCTGGTCTGGAGATAGAAATGAGGGAGGCACTATCTGGTTTGGACATTCTTTCCCCCATGACTTCATACCTGGCAAGGCCTCACTCCCCACTGGGGGGTTGGGTGTGTTCTCCCCTGGGGGCCCTGCCCACCTACCGTCTCTCCCTGTGGAGAAGCGAGCTAGGGGCAGCGTGGGGCCCTCTGCTCCTGCCGGCCAGGCCTGGGCTAGCGAGTTCTCTCTGTGCTCAGGCCCCAAACGGAACACCCTCTCATAAGATTCCCCAGTCCGCTCATGGCTGCCCACCCACACCAGCCAAGTGTCACGGAAGGAATGTGGTGGCAGCTGGGGCCGAATCACAAGACAGAAACACCCAGGACACATAGGTCAAGCCAGGAAGTGCCTCCTGAAAGGGAGAAGCCCAAACAGGCCGTGGATGGGCGGGGGCTCAGAGGAAACCAGCGCCGGTGAGTCAGCCTGCAGTTCTGTTGGATGGAGTGTGGGCTGCCAAAGAAAACAAATTCCTCCAGCAGGTTTATCTCCTTGTGTAGGAGGCCTAATCAGCAGCATGAAGTGGCAAAGGAGGGAGGCCATATGCTCCTGACCGGGCTGAGCTGCCCATGCCCAGATCAGCTGGGTCAGCCACGTTGAGCGCCTGCTCCCAGGATGGAGGCTCACTTCTGGTGGGACCTGTGTAGGGCAGAGGCCCCTGTACCAGGCTAGCCAGATCCATCTCATCCCAAACCCTCCAGGGGGATGGAGCTCCAACAGAAATGAGGAGGGGCAGAAAAGACACAAACGAAAGCAAACGTGGATGCAGAATTTCTGAGGTGCCACAAGAAACTTTCCATGGCCACATGCTGGGCTTTCAGTGGGAAACATGTTAGGCTTGGCAAAGCCATGGAGGGCCACAGTTCAGGGGAGGTGAATGGTGGCTTCTGGGTTTGTGCAGTGCACACTCTGCCCTGCCATCCCAGGGGCCCTGAATGGAAGGCCCCAATTCTTTATCTATATGGCTGCAATGATGTTAGGAGAGGCACATTCCTGGCCTCAGAAGATGCATTTGGAGAATCCATAGCACCTAAGAAAACAGGACAGGTGGGCCCTGCTCAGTGGAGCAAGTCATCTGACCCTTAACAGGGACCACATGTAACCCCCCTCAGTTCTTCCTCCACTCCTGCTTCCTTCTCCAGGGCTTCTGAGAGTGGGGCTCCCAGTCCGGCCGCACCAGCACCACCTGGGAACTTGTTAGAGGTCCCATATTCTTGGGACCTCCCAAGACCTGCTGGATGGGAAACTCTGGGGTAGGGCCTGGTTGTGTGTTTAATAGCCTCTCCGCCACCACCTGCCCCCAGGAAGAAGCATCTTTCTCCCCTACACAGCCTGGGGACAGGCAGCTCTGGCCTTGGAATCACTTGGGGAACTTTTAAAAGTGCCCATACCTGGGTCTCACCCCTACAGATTCAGATTTCACTGGTCTGGGTTTTAGCCTGAGCATCAGAATTTTTGGCTGTTTTGAAGGCTGAAAGTGCTTCTGTGTTCTGGGGTGCTGGGCTCAGGGTCACTCCCTAGAACCATGAACCACGAGATGGAGGCTTGCACTTGACACCTTGCAGGTCTGAGCCTCATGACTGGGGAGACAGCTCAGCTCAAGAGAGGTGCTTGGTCTTCAGTGTGCACCAGAATCATGCCTGGGCTGTGAGGGGGGTGCCCAATCATGCAGATTCCTGGGCGTCTTCCCCAGAGATCCCAGTTTGGTAGGTCTGGAGTGGGGCTGGGGAGTGTGCATCATGAACAATGTCCTGGGTGATTCTGATGTGTGCTCAGGGATCTTCCCTTTGAGAGTCACAGAACAGGGACATCTGAATGAGGTTCTGGTTCCATCTCTACCACTCACCAGCCACAGGCCTCCAGCAAGCCCCTTCACCTATGGTTGCTTCATGCATAACTTGGGGAAAATAGCAGCCTCCCTTGTCCCCTCTGCACAGTCCTGAGACCACATAGATCTGGGCTAGACTGGCCGCTGTGGGTGGTAGGACAGACAGAAGGAACTGCTGGACTGTCCTCCAGCCACCTACAGTTGGACTGTGTGGAAGGAGTAATACTTACTGAGACTGCCCAGCAGAGGTGGCGAGAGTCGTGGCCGAAAGACCAGGCCCAGAGTGCTTGGGTGCCACTTGCAGCTCCCGGCAGCTGCAGGGAGGAGGCTGTGGGTCCCAGACAGGCTTTGGGGTGCAAGGCAGGGGAAGGCCCTGAGGTCCCAGGAGCTGGATCTGACACCGAGAGGCTGCAGGCGCCAGGGAGCTCTTCTTTTCTGATGGGCTTCACGACCTTTGAGACTTCAAGTTTTGTTCAGCTGCCCCTGACCACAGCCGACCACAGCCACTGAACCTGATAGGAGTTTCGTTTTCTTTCAGAGCAAGTCCAGAAGCAGGCAGGCAGGGCTGGTGGAGCTACATGAGGAAGTGCTAGGGATCCAGGCTTCTTTGAGCATCCAGATCTGCCGTCCCAAGCATACAGTGTGTCCTCAGAGTCACCAGATGGCCACCCCCGGCCGGACTCGGCTTCTGCATTCAGGCAGGAAGCAGCGAGGAGACAGGGCGGTGGCTGTGTCTGGAACACCACACTTCCCCAGGCATCCCGGCACCCTGCCACGTGCGACTCACTGGTCAAACTGGATCCCCTCCAGGTCTCAGCTTGGGGGAAAGCTGAGAAATGTGGCTGCCTGGAACAAAAGCCAGGTGGTAAGGCAGGAGGTGGAGGGGGGTCAGGAGCGGAGTGGGCTCCTGGCTGGTCACAATGGACTCAATGCTTCTGGCCACCTTCACCACAGCAGGGTCACAGTGACCCCACTCCCAGGTGGCCACCGGGCAAAACAGAGCCTCCTGCTTCTCAGTGCTGGACCCATACAGCCTATAACATATCCCCTGGCTGGAAAGAGCTCACTGAAGTCATCACAGCCAAGCAGTGTGACCTGGGATGCGTCTCTGCGCCCGAGAGCCATGGTTTCCCTGACATTCCCGACTACCCATGGTGCTTCCAAGAATCAAGTGAGGATACAATTGTGAGAACAACTGAAGGGTTAAAAGGCTGGTAGAAATGCAGGGGATGAAGCCCTGACTTGCCCATTGCCCACCTCTCTTCTTCCTCATCATCCCTCAATTCAGACCTAGGTAGGATTTGCCTCTCTGACCAGGTAGGATTTGCACTCACACCCTCTTCAATTCTATTGCTACCACGGGGCGCTCGTGTCTCCCTCCATCAGTCACTGGCTCTGGAACAAGAGGCCGGGGTCTCTGTGTCCTGTACAACCCCAGGCCCTGCGATTAGGTGCTGGGGCCTCCGCCTTGCTCCAGGCCGCATGGGTGTCTGACCTTGGCCGTCTCGTGGCCTTTCTCAATTAGCATTTCTTCACCTGCACAGAGGAGATAATAACGTTACCTCAACCCAGGCAGAGGCTAGGAGGAAAACCAAACAAAAGACCTAGCAATGGCAAACCTAAACAGCCCTGGAAATGCTTCATAATCAAAATGTTTTCTCCCTCTTTTGAAAGCAGAAATGGAGGGAGCATGTGAAGGATGGAGAGAGGGGAGCTGGTCACCGCTTCCCTGGGCAGGAGGAGAGAAAAGGAGAAAGGGGGAGGCGGGTCGCTGGAGACAGATCAGGAGGGGCCTGGGAGCAGCCCCTCTGTGAGGCTGTGAGGTGAACAAGAGGGGACGGGTGGCCAAGGGAACTGCCACTCCATTCAGCAGGTATGTGCTCCAAGGCGTTGTGTTACTACATGATTTTCAGGACACCGAGGGTGAGATGTCCCTCTCTGGGCTCTGCATGGTGGCCACCAGCTTAATAGGGGTGCTGGATGGGAGAGGACCATCGGCATGACTCAATTCCACTTATTTAGGGGCAAGGAGGGCAGAGAGTGTCTAGAACCTCTGAGCAGGGAATTTGGGTCACCACAGTGATCAGAGCCCCACTGCTGGGGCCTCCTCCTGGGGTGACCTGGAGGTTGTCCCAAGACACTGCATTCGCCATCACAGTCAATAGGTTCAAACGGGGTTCCTGAGACATCATCAGCCTTCTGAAGGAGGACTCCGTCATCCTCTCCTCCCAATGCGCAGTTTCGTTCTTGGTTTTCTAATGGTGAGTCTCTGGGTGCACAGGCTCCTGCGAGTCGGGCTCTAAGCTTTCTGGCTTGTCACAGGGAAGTCATAACCTTTCCACAGACACAGGTGTCAGCGGTTCCTTTTGTACATCCTCTAGCTGAGGGGGAAGGAGCGGGAAGCTGAGGCTGAGGCTTGTGATTATGCAACCAGGAAAGGGCTGCTCTAGCAGCGAAGATCAGGGTTTGGAGCTCTGCTCTTAGACGGAAGGCTCAAGGGGCGGGGGTCTGGTCATTGTCTTCCAGTGGGTGGGAGCTTTGTTCCGAGCGTGGCTTGTCCTTCCTGTGAGTAGCTGACCTCACTGGGGAGAGGGGGTGGTTGGAACAAAGCCGGAGAGACGGGGCTTAGACACAGGGAGTGGTTTCCCGACAGACAAGGTGAAGACAACAAACCACTGGCATGGGTGGAGAAGAGTCTGGCCCCGGGATCATTTTCATAAATTGTTATTTTAAAAAACTATAAAACTGATACTTGAACATAGTGGCCAAATTGGAACACTACAGTAGGGCTTCTCAAAGTGGGGCTCCTGGAGCAGCAGCAGCGGCTGCAGCCTTGCCTGGGAACTTGCTGGAAATGCATATTCTGCCTCCTCCCCACCTCACCACTCACCGCAGGACCTGCTGAATCAGACACCCTGGGGATGGGCCCAGCAGACTGTGTTTGAACAAGACCTCCAGGGGTCCCTGAGGCACCAGTCTGAGAACCCTACAATACAGAATGGAGATCACAGAAGGCAAATTTCTCACTCCCAGGACCGCTCCCTGTGGGTACCTTCTTTATTCACGTTCTCACACGGATGGGATCACTCCCAGCACCACACTGCTCAGCGCTCCACGCTTTCACCTAATAAACAGATCTTAGATCCACCCACCTTTTGCCAACTCCAAAACTTAGGTGTCAGCCCCATTCTGGTTTTTTTGTTTTATGTTTTTTGAGACAGAGTCTCACTCTGTTGCCCAGGCTGGAGAGCAATGGTGCGATCTTGGCTCACTGCAACCTCCGCCTCCTGGGTTCAAGTGAATTTCCTGCCTCTGCCTCCCAGGTAGCTGGGACTACAGTTATGCACCACCACGCCCAGCTAATTTTTTTTTCTTTTTGTATTTTTAGTAGAGACAGGGTTTCACTATGTTGGCCAGGCTGGTCTCAAATTCCTGACTTCAGATGATCCACTCACCTTGGCCTCCCAAAGTGCTGGGATTACAGGCGTGAGCCACCACACCTGGCCAACCTCATTCTTTTTTATACCTGTATAGAGTTCCCTTCCAGGGGAAGAGGGACATAATTCATTCAGCCATTGCCCCATCCATGGCATTTAGGCTGTTTCTAGATTTTTACTCTCTCAAAGGCTGGTGCTGTGAGCATTCTTGTGAGAATCTATTTCTGGGGCAGATACCTCCTAGTAAACGCATTGCCGGGTGGAATGGTGTTTGCAATGCCAATTTTGCCAGAACCTAGGTAGCCCTAAAACAGGTTCCATCAATTTATATTTTCTCCCAAAATATAGAAAAAATTCCCTTTTGCCGTTCTTTCGTCAGTACTAGAATTGTGAGTTTCTTCCATTTTGCCATTCTGACGGGTGAAAATGGAGAGTCAGCATTTTGATTTGCATTTCTTTAACTAAGAGTGTCCTTGGGTGACTTTGCACATAGAAATGGTTCACAGCCACTTCTATTTCTTCTGTGAACTGTCTGCTCACAGCTTTTCTCCCTGCCTCCCACCCCATTTTTCCTTTGGGTTGTTGTACTTTTTCTTACTGATTTGGAAGAGCTCGTTGTATATTAAAGAAAATGGAAATTGTTGTATATTTCCCTGGCACTTCTTTAGTCTTTCGTCTGAGTTGTGATGGTGGTCATTACTACTGTCATTATAGGACATAAAGGTGTTTTTGTGAATGATGTTAAATGTATCTGGTTTGAATGCTTCTGGATACATGTTATGCTTTAAAAAGCTTTTTCCATCTTGATATATATATATATATATTTTTTTAATTCGTGTTTTCTTCAAGTTCTTCAAATCCAAGTCTGAGCTCCAGGACTACACAATTTGGGTTCAAATCCTGCCTCTCCTGATTGTTGGGTGACTCCATGCCTCACTTTTCTACTCTGTACAGTGGGGATAAGGAAACCTGCTTCATAGCATCAGGTTGGATGTGTGCTTCTCTAGGGGATGCCTCCTTGAATGCTCAACTGAAGAAGGTTAATCACACCTGTAATCCCAGCACTTTGGGAGGCCAACGCGGGTGGATGACCTGAAGTCAGGGTTCAAGACCAGCCTGGCTAACATAGTGAAACCCTATCTCACTAAAAATACAAAAAAAGAATTAGCCGGGCGTGGTGGTGCACAACTGTACTCCCAGCAACTTGGGAGGCAGAGGCAGAAGAATCACTTGAATCCGGGAGGGGGAAGTTGCAGTGAGCTGAGATCACACCATTGCCGTCCAGCCTGGGCGACAGAGGGCGACCCTGTCTCAAAAAACAAAAAACAGGTTAACTTGAAACATTCCCTGATGCCCCACTGGAACCAGCACCTGGATCAGATGGCCTTTCACAATTATTTCCAGGATCTCCCGTCTCTGAGAACAAGAGACTTTCCCTGCACCTGGACACATGCTTGCCTCCTTCACCGCTGCTTCTCCACCTAGAGGGGAGAACTCGCCAGGAAAGGGGTTCAGGTTCTGCCTTGAAGGTTGGCAAACCCAGGAGGAATTGTGGGGTCCCTGGGATGCTGTTATGGGTTGAACAGGGTCCTCTTTCGAAATTCTTGTTGAAGTCATAACTCCCTATACTAACGATGTCACCATATTTGAAGATAGGTAATTAAAGTAAAATGAGGTCATTGGGGGTTAAGAATCCAGCCTGACTGGTGTGCTTAGAAGAAGAGGACATTTGGACACAAAGGAAAGATAACGTGAGGACACAGGGAGAAGGTGGCAGTCTACAGAGCAAAGAGAGGGGCCTCAGAAGAAACCAAGCCTGCCAACACCTCCATGTCAAACTTGCAGTTGCCAGAATCGTTAAGACAACACGCTTCTGTTGTTTAAGCAACCGGGTCTGTGGTGTGTTGTGGCCTGTTGTTAGGGCAGCCGGAGGAGACTAGCAGAGACGCCCTCCAGTAGGCCTCTCTGCCTCTGCTTCTCTAGACCCCAAGCTGGGTGGGGGGTGTGGATTATCTGGGTGTCTTTTACCCCTTATCTGATGCTGCAGACCATGACCCAGATGCAGACAACTGTTCTCTCCCTTCTCTCTTTCTCCCCTCCCACAGTCACCCCTCTCCCCCCACCGAATAATATGAAACACAATATGTGAGGCTTTGGGTCTGGACGAAGATCAAAACCAAAGGACAGGTGCTGAGGCAGAGCGTGAGGAGGCTTCCTTCGCTGGTCGAGGATAGAGACATCCACGTGGACCTCCCGAAAGCCCTGGCGGACCCCCCAGAGGCCTGCACACAGCTGCGGCAAAAACAGGTGTGGGGGCCGCAGGAAGCTGGCAGCCTCCAGAGGCCCCGCGCTGGGGAGTGCAGCACAGCGGGTGGATGGGGGTTAACGTGGGGAAAGAGTGATGGGGAAAGCGCGTGGCACCTGGCTGTAAGATTACGGGTTCTCCCTGCAGGCTGGCCCGGAGATTGTGGGCGGGGCCTCCTCGGGGCAGTGGGCGTGTCCAGGCATTGAGCTAAACCCAGAGTGCTTCCCCTTCCTCTGTCTCTGCAAGCACGCCAGCTTGACCCCAAAGCAAGGGGATGTACAGGGAGGGGCAGGAAAATCCATCTCTGGGGGAGATGGATTGCAATTTAGAGGCTTCTCCTGAGCTTCAGGGACGAGGAGCCGCAGGTCAGAGTGGAGAATAAACCTGTTGGGAGACTTGATGCCTCCCTTCACTGTCCCGCGGACCTAGAGGAAGGTTCTTCATTTAGGGCCAGGCAGGACAAGGGCCTCAGAGCCTTCCACAAAAAATGAGGACCCTGCCTCTCTAAGACGCCCGGACCCCTGCATGGTAGGGAATCCCCGGCCCCAACTCCAGGGCTGAGCTGGGTTGGGGGCAGCGTGGTTGGGGTTGCACTTCTCCTCCTGCGATCTGGTCCTGAGGCCCAAACAGGCCCGAGTGCTGTCCCCCACCTGGTTCTGCCCGCAGGCGAGGCTGCGTCTGCTAATGAGCCGCCAGCTGCAGGAGTGGCTCTCAGCAGCTGCTCTGGCCCCGCCAGGTGTGTACGCCCCAGGCGCTCAGGCAGCGGGGCAGGCTGAGCGCCACTTGTAAAAGGTAATAACCCATTGCCACAGGATAATCGCCCCTCCCGACAGGCAGACTTGATCTCATTAGCGATCCTGCAGAAGGTCTGGAGAGGACTCCTACCCCCTACCCGGGGTAAGGGCGGCACTCAAGACAGAGAAGGTGCACCATCTGCTCCAGGTGCAAATGGGACCAAGCTCCAAGTTTCCTGGGAATATAGAGGCAAAGGAGAGAGAGGACATGTTTAACAAAGGAGGAGACTCACACTCCCAGTGCTCCCTGTGTGCCTGTCCCTGACTGGTGCCTTGGCTATGCAAACTCCACCTGTGCTCAGGTGAGGTCCACAGCTGGAATGCCCTTCCTCTATGGACCAGATGAGCCCTCCTCTGCTGGGAAGAGCTCTCGTCCAGGCTATCACTTCACCCTTGCTCTTTCCTCTAAGCTCCTGTAGTGCTGTTGCCTGCACCACTGGGGTTGAAGGAAAGAACTGCCAACATCTCACTGCACTGAGGATATCTCTAAACTTCAGGTTCCATGATTTGTTCTGGGTCATATGTGGCCAGTGTCTGCTGGTTTGCTAGATTCTACTATCCTAATCTCTTTCTGCTATGCTAGGGATATTAACATTTTTCTGGAGCATGGACACTTTTTGAGAACCTGATGGAAGCTATGGACCTCTTACCAGAAAAATGTACATAAAAAATAAAATGTCTGCAATGTCAGGGGGTCTGTGGATTCACTAAAGTCCATTCAGGGACTCTTCAAGCCAGTAGTTTCTAAACTTCAATGTGCATCGGAATCATCAGGGGCTTGTCAAAAATACAGATGTTCAAGCTTTACCAGCTGGTCTGGGGTGACAGGGAATCTGCATTTTGGCCAGTGCCTGAAGTTGTTTAGATTCTTGTTCTAGAACTGCACTTCAGGAAACACTGCTCCATAACCAGGTGCAGTGGCTCACACCTGCAATCCCGGCACTTTGGGGGGATTTTTACATGGCAAAAACCCATCTCTGCTAAAAAATACAAAAAAAAAAAAAAAATAGACAAGTGTGATGGTGTGCTCCTGTAATCCCAGCTACTTGGGAAGCTGAGGCAGGAGAATCACTTGAACCCAAGAGGCAGAGATTGCAGTGAGCCAAGATGGCGCCACTGCACTCCAGCCTGCTTGATGGAAGAAGACGCTGTCTCAAAACAAACAAACAAAAAATCAAAACAAAGCAACAAGGGCAACAACAAAAAACACTGTTCCGGGCATCTGTGGAGCCCAAATGTGGACCTTGCTCAAAATCATCTCCAGATGTACAGGTCTTGATGTTCCAAAGGAAATTGCAAACTTCCTTACAGAAGGGACCGAATCTTAAATCTCTGTACTCAACCCCAGTGCCCCAAGACCTCATCCATAAGCACTCACTGCTTGCCCAAGCTCCTTGAGGTTCCCCAAAGAGGATTCTGGGAAAGATCACAAACCAATTGATGTGGGCAGACTCTTTCTTCTTGTAACCCCAATGGGGCCAAACAATGTTGCCTTGTTGTGATGTGATGAGATTCCATCCCCTTCTCTCAATTTTTCCACCATTGGCAGCACTTAGAAGGGTCTTTGCAAAGGCAAAAAGAATCCCCAGGATTCATGGCTTTCCTGCCCACCTGCATTAGCTGTGTGTCAGCTACCAGTCAAGGGGAAGGTGTGTGTTGGCATTATTATGCCTCTGTGTTCGCTAGTTCGAATCTGGAATTCTAATCTGATTGACTAAGTAACTTTTACTCTAATTAGAACAGTAGGGTTTGTTCTTAATCTGCAACCATTTAATCTTCCGTCTCATTAACTGTACAAAGGTCTTTATGAATATGTAGATTGGGAAGGAAATAAAAGATTATTTGACCTTGAAGAAACACATGTAAAATAGGTATACACTCTCAACCTCCTGTTCCCTTTTATTATGCAGATGCAAAAATTGGTAAGGCTCCAAATCAGGCTATTGTGGGTTATCGACAATCTTGCAGCCAATTAGGATGCAGCATTCTGATGAGCCATACAAGTTTAATAATTAGTGTAGTATTTACATGTGAGCTGCTCGCTGAGAATTTGCATGTAAATAAAAATGTGCCTATCAAAACCAGTCAGCAGCAGCCCACTGATGAAAAATGTCAAAAAGGTCCAAAGTAAAAAAGGAAATTGCTGTGAAGGAAGGGGCCAAATGTCTCCAGCCTCAAGTTGAGTCCTCATTTTAAGGGTAATGGCCTTCTGAGTATACTTTGTGCCTTCCCTTTTATAGATATGGGTGATTTGTCCTCTGAAAAGCTTGGAACATAATGTCAAACAAGCTGATTAGCTGGTTAAAATCCTGACCCTACCACCCACCAGTTGGGAACCTCTCTGAGTCTCAATTTCCTCATCCGTAAAATGGGGAAAACTGCCAGGCATGGTAGCTCATGCCTGTAATCCCAGCACTTTGGTAGGACGAGGCAGGTGGATCACCTGAGGTCAGCAGTTCGAGACCAGCCTGGCCAACATGGTGAAACCGTGTCTCTACTAAAACTACAAAAATTAGCTGGGCATGGTGGCAGGGGCCTGTAATCCCAGCTCACTCCAGGGGCCAGTGTTTAGCCAGTACTCCCAGTGACAGCTGCGCTGGTTATGAGGGCCCTGCCATCCTTCCAGACTATGGCCCAGTACCCACTGCTATGCCCCCATGGTTGGCTGACCTAGCCTTTCTCCAGAGCCCCCAGGGGACCCAGCATCTGAAAGATTAATAGCCTCACCCCACCCTGAAGTGGGCTCCAAGGTCCAGCACCAGCCCATCCATTGTCATGTTTTCTGATTGGGTGACTGCTCTCCAATACCAGTACCTGTGGTGATATCACGTCTCTGGTTACCGATGTCTGCACCAAGCTCAAAATTCATCTTTGCCATAGCATTTGCAATGGCAATCCTGTCTTTAAGGAGACTCAGCCTCACCATCCTTCAAGGGGAAACCCCGTATGCTCTTTTCCAGCATGGTCCAGTGAGTATTTCAGTGAACGCTATGAAGGGGAGAGTTAGCCACTGAAGCACCCACTCTCTGCTCAATGATTTTGTACCAGGTGCCTGGGGTGTTGGGGCTGGCAGGAAGAGGGCATGACTTGGGAGGAGAGGGTTTTCCTGGCTAACGTGGGGCGTGATGTCTGGCTCCTGGCCTTTGACATAGTTGACTAATCCTTTCCACTGCCAGAAGCCTGCAAGGAATGGCATGTGTGGAGAAGATGGGGTGGGGGTGGAGTGTTCTGAAGCAGAAGAAGGCAGACACATGACTATTACAGCTTTTAATCTTTACACATGGAGCAAATGAGAGCTGAGAAATTTTAAGAGTTAATCAGCAGTTTTCAGATGACATAGTTCACATTCTTTTTTGTATTCAAACACCAGCGAGAGAACTCTGGCAAAAAGATCAAGTCCATAGATGCTTGAGTGGTGGAAAAAATAGTGACACAGTTTTTCCATTGCAAATCAAAAAGATATGATCTTATGTTAGTACAGGGAAATGCTTATGAGCAGTGACATTAAAGGGAGCAAAACAAAAGTCGGTGTGTATATACTAATTAAAAGTGTGTACAAACAGCTCTAAGCACATCAACAAAGCTCAGATGGAGTCACAAAGCTATGCCCCGGTATAGCATTGGGCTCTCTTTTGAATGCAAAGCTGAGTTTTAAATTGTTCTGGTAAACATTAATCAGCGATCTAGACCAACTGTTCCAGGAGGAGGGTGGCATTCCCAGGGGCTATCCAAGTGTTTCATGGACATCTGGTGCCAGGTCCTTTCTCTGAGCCCCAGCACAGGTGCTGAGACCACATCCTTCACTGCCTGTGGTAACCCACCTAAAGGCAACTGCAGATGGGGTGGGTTTACAATGCTCTCTAGCCTAGGAGAGCGAGGGGGAAGCAGGATGCTGAACCATGCACATTGCACAGCTACTGTCTGTGCCCAAAACACACCCAACCAAAAGGGACAAATATGTCCCAGGGTGCACAATTTGCATCTGTTGTCAAATTGGTCTTCGGGGAGTAGAGAAAAAGCTTGGGGATGGGAAAGAGTGAGGCTTCACTTGATGCCATTTTGTGCCATTTGAGTAAAATAAATAAATAAATAAATAACATACAAGCATTTCCTATTGCAAAAAGGAATTTACTAATTATTTAAAATATTTAAATGAGCCTCATCAATGCACACAGCTGGGCTCCAAACAAGATGCCCTTAGAACAGTTAAACCTCATCCACACCCTTGAGTTCCCAGAGCGACTCTGTTCCCCACCCTCTGCCCCAGTAGTGGCAGCCTCCTCAGCTCCCTGCGCTTGGAGACAGTGTCTCGAAGGATCCGTCCTTGAGCTCTTCCTTTCCCAAAGTCCTCACACCCTCATTGCTTTCAGGAGAAGGAAAGTGATTGTGGGAATGAAAAAAAGCTAAAAACAGGCACTGTGCTTAACAGCAACAACAACAAAATCCAAGATAACTTTTTGCAAATCAAAAAAGAAGCTGGAGATAAACATGGTTTGTACTTAATAATAGTATAGACACGAGACAGAACATCCTCTTCCCTCATCTGAGGAGGGGCATCTGAGCTGGGGCAGGCAGCAAGGTGAGCCAGACTTCAAGGAGGCTGGGAGGCTTTGGGTGGGAGACCAAAGTGGAGCATGGAGTCAGGAGGTAGGGTTGACAGATAAAGTGGAAGACACCCAGTTAAAACTGAATATCAGATAAACAATGATTATTTGTAAAGTATGTCCCATATATTGCGTGGTGTTGCTGTAGAGGAGGAAGCCTCCACATAGGTTCTGGGTGGGGATGGACTGGGGTGAGCCCCCCAGCCCGCTACGGTGACATTGCAGACATTTGTTCTGCTGGAGTTGCTGTCGTCCCACATGGCATTAAGCCAAGCATCCTTAGAAACCAATGTTCTCATGTTATATGTGAAATACCTGAGACCTAGAGGGTTTAAACAAATTGCCTAGTCGCTTTGTAGTCATCTACCCAGTAGGTGGTAGACGGGATTCTCCCTGAGACCAAGGCCTCCTGCTTACACCAGAAGGTGTGGTGGGTGGCAGGGGTTGCTGAAGGCTGTGAGTTGCAGCCGTGGCTGCCTGTGTCTGACTCACACTCAAGTACTCAGGCTGGTCACCATCCAGATAAAGGAGTTCGGGCTTCACTGGGCACGTTCCCTGCCCTGCCCTGTGGGTCTTACAATGTCAGGTTCATTTTCAGTCTTTCAAAGCTTTGGAAGAGCTTTGTAATGTCATTAAGACATTCGAACCCCTTGCTGGAACTCGGGTTGGCATCAGTCTCCGTGACCTATCAATGTGATCGTCACTAGTGGCATCTAAACCACAAACTCACCCACTCGGGAATTTGAAGCCCCAAGGTAAAATGCCACCTGCCTGGAACAGATGCCTCCCCACCATGTTCGTTGTGGGCATGCTTCCAAATTGGATCACAAGAAAGCAGAGAAATGGAGGAACAACCAAGTCTAGGAGTCGGCACCACGTTGACCCCCATTTTACTGGACAGGAAGAGGAGTGGGGAGGTTAAGTCCCTTGCCTAAGATCACCCAGGTCTTGAGCAGAGGAGCCAAGAGTCGCACCCCGGGAGTCTGACCACAGATCCAGGGTGCTGAGTAACTCTTGGCTAGTCCATCTTTCCAGGTGATCTCTGTGGTCCCCAGGTGATATGGCAGCCCCCCGCAGTCCACTTAGTCCCCCAGCTTCTAAAAGGCGGTGCAGGATGAGATTCTCCAGCTGAAGTTCTATGGAGAAGCCCTTCCCTCCTCTCTCCATGCTCAGCCACCCAAAGTGGCAGCATCTGAAGAGAGAGCTGCACACCCTTCTGTCCTCTCAGGTCTGGAAGGAGCCTTTTGAATCAAGGGTATGTAGTGGCTTGGCAGGAAAGATGGGGAAATTCAGAACAAGAGCAAGATCAAGATACAATGATGCATCCACAGACACGGTGAGGAATGGGAATCCCAGTGCAAGTGGGCTTACTCCAAAAAAAAAAGGAAAATTTATTCCCTAATACATTTCTGTGAGGTAGGCTCTATATGAAGGTCTATTTTGTGTATGAGAAAATGGAGGCGAATGCATTTAAAAAGCTTGCCCACGCTGACACAGTGGGTGGCGGAGCTGGGATGGAACCCAGGGAGCTGAGCCAGCAGCCGTGACACCGCCCAGGAGTTTGTCAGAAATGCAGAGCCCCAGGTCCCTCCTCAGACTCTGATCAGAGGCTGCTCCTAACAAGGCCCCAGGTGATTTGTGTGCTTGGTCCAGTTGGAGAAGATGGGCCCGGAGAACGTCACATGCTCCTTCTGGGTTTGTAGGACCACGCAGCCGAGATGTCCAGGGATCTTTGTCATTTTGTTGACTGCTTTATCTCCAGCACCTAGAACAATGGCTTGCATATAGTAGGTGCTCAATATATGTTTACTGAGTGCATTAATTGAATTTGAGTATGGCTGCGTTTAGACTGAGATCAGAACGACCTCAAAGGCCTTGGCATGGGTTTCTGCCTGGGCTGGTCACCTTCTCCCCAGCCATCTTGATGGAAGGCCAGAGGGGGATAGGTGGCTGGAGGGATTAGTCATTGTTTGGGATTATCTGCTTCCCTCATTAGTGGAGCTAATTACCCAATGTTGGATCAAATCACAAAAATCTGTGAAATCCCTGGGAGCAGCACCTCTTCCAGCTACAATCTTCATTTCTTCAGTTTGTTCATCAAACCTTCCCCACCTCGGGTACCAGGGCTGCTGTTCTGCCACTCACATACCTCAGGCGCATTTCACATACCCGAGAGTTATTTCAGCCACATCTCTCCAAGGTCTGCGAAGGGTTTTATTTTTGTTCCGTGAAAAGCCTTCAAAGCCCTCACTCTGAGCTTTGAGTTTGGTGTGGGCAATTTGAAACATTTAATGGGAATTGTTATGTTTTTTTCAAGAAGGAATTATTCTCAGCAAAGTCTGGGACTGGCCGGAAGGAGACAGCCAGACATCTCCAGGTGGAATGAGCTTCCTGCTGTTCTCGGGGAAATCAAAGCGAAACACACAGCCCCTGCTTCCCACCCCTGTGCCGGGCCTGACCCCAGCCTTTCATGTGCAGCAGCCACAGGGAGGAGAGAAAGTACAAAACCAGAACAAACCCCCCGAAGTCAAGGCTTGAAATGAAACCATTTCGTGATGACAATACTCTGTTCTTCTTTAAACTCTACCCAAGAACAAATGGAAGCCTTTTTTTCCGTGGAAACACTGGATTCAGGCTTTCATCCTCAGAGGCCTTTATTTTGGGTGCCTCCCCGCTTCCCTCCTTTCGTTCGTTTTTATTTGCACCTTCTCGGAAGCCAGGTGGGGGTATCGGGAAACAGGAGCCTCCCACCGTTCTGGCCGGAGGACCCACCACCTGGGCCCAGTGACGCTGGGTCTTGGGCTGCCCTGGCCGGGGGATCATGAGGGGTCTGCTTTCATCCTGGTGTCAGGGAATAGGGGAGTCCAGGGAAAGGATGGTGCTGCTGCCCTCCCCCCACACCCAAAGCAGGGCGCTGCCTGCCATCTTCCTTTCAACCTGTGTGAACAGAGAGGGTCATAACACAGCTGGGACAGCTGGCTGGAAATCTGGGTCTTAAAATAAAATATTGTCATCCAGCCCACTTGGCCAGTGTGACTCCGGTCCCCATGTGGACCGGCAGGAGGGCAGCATGAAAGGCTGTGTGAGCTACTCGGCCTTTCCAGCTGTCCTGAGGCCCAGGGTGTTTCAGGAAAAAGTGTCCGGGTTTCAGGGTTGGATGCTACTAATTATTCCGGCAGAAAAGCAATCGCACGTGGCTAAAATCAAAGGTTGATGTTTCTCCAGGCACGAGACTTTAAAACTGGGGAAGGGCAGACAGGCTGGTGTGGCCCTTGCCTTGTTTCCTTCAGCCTGGTGCTAAGCCCACTCCTGGTCCAGGCTTCGGGAACTTTCTGCATGGAAACAGAAAGCTGGAGGGAATAGGAAAACCCTGCTGAGGGGCCCACGGGAGCACCGCGTAGCCCAGGAACAATGGATCAAAAGGCGGTCCACAGGGGTGGGAGTGCCCAGGGGAACCTGCAGGCAGCCCAGCCACTCCCCCTGAGTCACCAGTGGCTCTCGGTCAGATCTCTCGGGTGCCGACATCCTCCTGCTTCATGTTATGGGCCTTTGCTCAGCGCTGACCTCCTCTCCCTCCCTGGGTCCTGGGTCCCTGAGGGCAGAGACCCCCAGTGTGCTGGGCCCCAATCTTCCCAGGCTGGAGCAGGGGGCCTCCCCAGATAGCATTGGAGCTGCCTTCCTCACCAGCTCTGCACCCCAGAGAGACTCCTCTCCCCCAGCCTTAGTTCTCACCCTGGCTGCCTGTTGCCCAGGCCACACTCCAGCCTGATCCCTGGTGTGGGGCTAAATGCTCCAGGTAGGGAACATGGGAAAAGCCAAGAGCTGCTGCTCTCCCAAACCAGGCAGTCAGTCATCCCGGGCAGACACAGACAGGAGGGATACAGGGAGAGGTCAGGCATGGAGAGCTGGGTCACAGACAGCAAGGAGGGCCAGAGTGCCCCTGCCGAGAGCCAGTGCAGGCCACAAGGGCCCAGGGACGCCCCATCATGGCTCTGCTCTCTCTCTCACTTAGCGCCACCCCTGCCTGCCTGTGGACCTTACTCTCTGGTGTTGGACAAGCTTTTCCAGGAGCAGGGGACACAACACTTGACTTCCAGCGCCAACCTTCTCAGCCTAGTGCCCGGGAGGGAAGGGCTGTCTTCATATGCGCCCATGCTGCATGAGGCTGGGGGCAGCTGGGCCTGGCAGACCCCCAGAATTACGTGGGGAGACAGAAGGCAGTCCCCAGAGGCAAGGGTGCTGGACAGAGGGGAGGAGGGATGCTGAGCTGATCCCAGTGCCATGTCACCACTTGGCATATGACTGCAATGCCTACAGAGGCGGCCCTGGGATGTGGCCCTGGCCCTCGGGTCACTAGGCACGGCGCCCCACCCCACTCCCCAGCATCCAGTGCAACAATGTCCTCCTGTCGCTAAGAAATGCTGATGGACCCCTGGATGGCAGGGGTTGCAGAGGTCAGTCTGGGGGTCAGCAAGAGACCTTTCTTCCATTACCGTCTTCTGGTTTTACGTGAGAGGAAAGGCAGAAGCAGAAAAGTTCTGTCACCTCGAGGTCACACTCAGATTAGTATCAGGGGCTCATCCCACCCAGGTCCAGACCCCACAGAAGGGCTGTCAGGTTCTCCCACGGGCACAGGAAAGCGCGTGTGTGGCTGGCACAGGAGAACCTCTCTGCAGGCAGAACTGGGTCCTCTGTGGGGGATTGGGGGTACCTGCCCTGGCGGGGAAGGAGAGTGAAAGAAGCCAGCATGCCTGGTGGCTGAGGGTTCAGTGGAGGCACCTGGGATGCAGTGGGTGTTGTCATGGAACATGGGGTGGATCAGATCTCACGGGCTTGAGATGGTGTAGGGGTCCCAGGGGCAGGGGGCAGGAGGGAGTGGCAGCTCTCAGGTGGTTTCAGCCCTTTCTGGCCCCAACTGGTTTCCCTTTCCTTTGAAGCCCTCCCATGGGTGAAATCAAATATGTTTTTGTGCCCAGTCTTGCTGGACTCTGGGGCCAAGGAGGGCTGCATCAGGGCTGCTGGGGGCTCCATCCCCTGCACGACACCTGCTCCTGCAACGACTGATTGGCAGTGGACAGAGCGTAGCTGAGGACAGAGCAGAAGAGGCTGGCAGGGGTGGGGTGATGTCACCCTGGGTTCCAAATGGCCCAATGCTCCCCACAAACCTGGGTGTCAAGCCCAGCTCCCTCTCAAACCTCGGCGTGTCTTCTAGGGAGTGAAGTATCCTGATTCTCAGCTTCCGCATCATTTTTCTAGGACAATAAAAATGCCCAGGCTCTGGGAATCTGCCCAAGGATACAGAGTCCTCCCTAAATGTGCCGTTTCCTTCTCTGGAGCCAGGAAGTAGAAGAACGGAACTTGTCTCTTCTTACCCAAGTATCTCTGGGCACGCCACTTCCCTCCTCATCTGTAAAATGAGACAGCAGAGCAGATGAATAAAGTTTCTTTCTTGCTCTTTTTTTTAAAATAGCGAGACTCATTCCTGAAATGAAATCTCGTTCAGAAATTTCAATATAAAACAGAAGCAGCACTGCCTGGCCAAAGTCAGTGTGTGTGGGATGCAGGGGTCAGGCAAGGGGCAGGAAGCCCACCAGGTTGGCCTCTTTGCCCCACAGGCTGCCTCCACACCCTGCCATGAAGCCCCAGGGTGCCAGGGAGCCTCAGTGTGAAATTCACTCTGACAGCTTAGAACTCTCTGGATCCAATTCAGATGCACCAAACAGGGAAACAGCTTCCAGGAAGCCTCACCCTCCAGTGGCCAAGAAGCCTGGGGCAGCATCCCTTGGGTGTCACCAGTGAGGGTGGGGACAAGTGAGGGAGGCTCCCCCTGGACACCTAGGAAGGCTGGGTTCAGGCTTGAGGTGGCTGGACTCACATCTTCCTCGCATTCCGTCACCCCGCTCCTCCCCTGCCAGCCCCTGTGGGCCCCCACCCGACAGGAGCTCACGCATAGGTAGTTGCCTCCACGTCTTAATGCCCTCCCCCTGCGCGTCCCCAGGGCTGGCACACCCTGCAATTACAGCTGCTGTTCCCCTGCCTTCCCATTGTGCCTGCCTCACCTCCCCACTCTCCCCGGCTAATTGCCGGGTTTGCCCTTCACGGTTTCTGCGGTAATGCTAAGGCCTGCGCCCCTCAGCTGCCAGCGTTGCCTGTTTTAGTAGCTGCAGGGAGGAAGAATCAAGATGACTTCAGCAAAGCCCTCCACTTAGCTTGGGAGAAGGGGGCGTTTGTGGGCAGGGCATCGCATGGGAAACTGCAGTGTGCACTTGTTTGACCTGGATCCCTGGTTCAAATGCATCCCCTGGTCCCCGCAGGTCCGGGGTGGGGCTGGAGTTTTCGCATGTCTCATCAGCTCCCAGGTGGGGCGTGAGGGCACAGGGGTGAGCACAGAGGAAGTTGGGAGCCCCAGGCTGGTGGGGGTGGCTTGCCCAGGTCTTGCTGGGCAGCTCGGAGCAGGTCCTGCCACCCATCTAGGGGTCCAGTCTCAAGGTGTCCCAGGTTGTAGTAAAGACCAGAAAGGGAGGTGCACCGGATTCTAGCCCAGGACAGACCATGTCAGGGGGGCTTCTAGGAGCAACAGAGATGCCAGCGTCCGCCCTTCCAGCCCTGCTGACAAAGCGTCACCATTTTCTGAAGAAAGCATCCGTTTTATTCATTCCAGAAATACTTATCGAGTGCCTATGGCATGCCAGGCACAGTATAAGTTCTGAGGATACAGAGAAAACAAGACAGGCAACATCCCCCCCTCCTCGAGCTTCTATTCTACTGGGAGTCAGGGTAGGAAGACATGATAACAAGGTAAATAAGTCTAATCCGGAGTGTGTTACTGACAATGCAAGCTAGGAGAAAAAAGGAAGCAGGAGCAGAGAGGAGTCTGGGTGGTGATGGAGATGGGGAGTTTACTTAAATAGGTGGCCATGAGGATATCTGGCCTGTCCCAGGCGGACTTTTAGAAGATGGATTGTTTATAAGGGCCCAAAAGTATTGGTTCTTTAAAAAAAAAAAAGTAATTTTTGAATGTGTGACAAGAACACAAATTCCTCCATGACAGCTTCTGTTTTTCTGGGCAGCTGGGCTCTGGGTCACGGCTGCTGAGTGCAGGCAACACTCGGGCAGTCCCAGGGCTGACCGACTGCCCATCTGGACACTGGCAATTGCAGGGAAAGAGGCGAGAGCTCTGCCAGGTGCTTTGAAGCGGTTGCATCATGTCTTCCTCCCCACAGCATTCTGTAGGGCCTGTCCTCTTGGTGATACGGCACCTTCCCAGTCCGCGGCTCTGCTCTAGGGGAAGAAAGAGGACACTATCACAGGTTTCTGTCCCCTCCAGCCAACAGGAGCAGCCACACGTGGTCATCTGCCCCCGAAGCTCTGTGGCGTCCCTGCCATGGGAGACGTTACCAAGAAACCCCCAGAGCCCAGAAGGAGGCAGGCTGGAGCCCCAGCAGGTTCTGCTCAGTGGAGAGAGGCAGATTGAGTTCAAATTTTCCATTTTAACTGGAATCCTAGGGGTTAAACCTGCTGTGACTTGGCAATGGCCCCGCGTCCATGCTGTTCCACAGGGGGCGTCCCTCCTCCGCAGGCCCTGCCCTGCTGTGTCTCCTAGGGCCTCTGCTCCCAGCAGGTCTCACCCGGGACAGAGGTGGGGGTGGAGCAAGAGGAACCAACCCAGGAAGCTGCAGAAATAGCTCTGGGGGTGGGAGGGCGTGGTGCTGCTGAAGGCCGAACACCCACACAGGGTGTTGTCTCTCTGCCCTCCCAGGCCGAAGGGATTTCTCAAACACAGGCCTCCTTCCCAGGCGGTAGGCCTGTGTCCAGTGAGGGCCCTGCCAGTCCCAGCCTCCATTTCCTCTCACTGTTCTCAAAAGCTGCGCCCAGCTGAGGTGGGGACACCAACGTCCTGCTGCCCATGGTCCCTTGAGAACTGGCCAGGCTGCCCCTGCCCCCGGCACTTGTTCATCTGGATCCTCCAGCCAGCATCTGGGCCCATCTGACCCCACCCTACAGGGCTCAAGCCAGCTCCAGGCATGAGTGTGGCCAAAGCCAGGTCTGTCTTCAGGGTCCCTTCCTCATCTCCACGGCCTTTTCCTGTCCCGGCTCACCCACACGGGGCCATTTCTGCCCCACACAGGACTCCCTGTGAACTAAGGCTGCACATGCTTCTGGGTGCCCCTCTCTAGGCAGCTGGGGGGCAGGAGCTGCCTGTCAGACAGACCCAGCAGCAGGAGCTGCCTGTCAGACAGGACCAGAGGGGATGGCAGTCAGCTCGGGTGAGGGGTCCACAGACAGAGGGCATGGGGAGATAGGAGGCCTGGGTCCCTATGGGGAAAGGGGGCCCCAGAAACTAATGGGAATTATGGGATCTCCTAAAAGAACATGCTGGAAGAAGGCACAGCTGCCCACTGCTGCCCCAACAGGAGTCACTGCTCACACAGAGGTCTCCCATTCCCCAGCCACTCCAGCCAGTGACTGGATACGGTACAGGCACTAGTCCCTAGAACTAAGCCATTCCTGCCCGACCCACTGCCCTGTATGCAGGCCTCTCTCTGGGGCTTCTCATCAGCCTAGCAGCATAGCTTTCTCGGGGCTCCCCTGGGTATGCACATCCTCCTGCCCAATCCCCCTTCCCTCTCTCCCTGTCCCAGGGTCAGACCTGCATCCGGACTCAAGTCTCTCTCCCCATCTGCCACAGGTGCTTCCCCCGATGAATCTCTTGCCCCTTTCCTCCTGGCTTGCTGTCTGCTTGCTGGAGGACTGGATGGACATGACAGGGTCCAGACAGGACTTGGGAGGAGCCGTGAGCTTGCCATCAGGGCCAGCCTTAAAGGACAGGGTGGGGGCGTGTCCTCCCATCAGGATCCCCTGCTGTGGGTCTCCTTCCTGCTATGGGGGCTGATGGAAGATGGAGGCCAGACACCTGCACGTCTTTACCCTGTGCTGAGCAGCACCCCCTGACGGAGTACCCTCCCCACTACACCCCCATCCCCTTCCAAAGGAAGAGATCCTGAGTGTCTGGAATGAAAGCCCCCTTACCTCAGGTCAAACTGATATTGCTGGGATCTTTGGTTGGGTCTCGACATTACCCAATATGGGCAACAGAGAAGGACTGCCAAGAGCTGGGCAAGGCCCCATAACTGCTCCTCCTGCTTGTGCTCTCTAGATCAGAGACCCTGCCAACCTCTCCCCTAGGGGCCTGACCCCTCCCTGGTATGTCACCTTTGCTTGACCCAGGCCTCTGGAGGGGCAGCAGCCTATCTCCCAGCACCAGCTGGGCTTCTGGCCCCAGTGGTTGCTCATCACACTTCTGGGGGCTGCCACTCAGGGTCACGTTGGTACCAAGGTTCTGTGTGGGGTGCAAGGATGACTGGAAAAAGGGCCAGCCCTGCCTTCCACTGCTGCATCAGACTGGTCCCCAAACCTCTCTCAGGCGGGCCAGTGACCCTCCTCACCAGCCATGGCTTCTCTTGTGACTCAGACCCACTGGCAGGCTGGGTCCTGAATCCTGCAGGGAGGCTGGCCTATCAGGTCTTCACATGGCTGGAGGCACAGCCAGCCACCAGCATCCCTTGTACTGTCCCCATGGGGAAGAGAAGGGAGCGACGTGTTCATAAACACCAGGGCAAGTGGGCACGGGCATGACACGGAGGAAAAAGTGACTCCAATCAGAAGGAGAGTGGATTTTGGCAACACACATCTAGGTGGTCAGTCCCCAGAGGTGGGTACTGGGCTGAGCTCTCTCTCATCCAATGCCACCACTGGGTGACCTCCATTATGTTTCTTAACCTCTTTGTGTGCCAATCACCTCATCTGGAAAAATGGGAATGGAGAAGAGTTGTACCTACCTAGGGTGGTTGTGTAAGCGTTTAAGGAGCAACTTCCTGTGAGACACAGAGTCCATGTGTGGCCCATGGTGGGCTTCCGGAAATGTTGGTGATGACAGGGATGAGGGAGCAACGGAGAGCCGGCAGTGAGGTGACGTACCCAAGGTCACGCCACCAGCAGAAGCAGCTGGTCACACTGCTGAGAGCTGGCAGGAAATAGATGCGGACAAAGCAGGGTTGGTTTTCAGCTTCTGTCCACGGAAAGGCTGGCTGAACTTTCCCTCACCACGCAGAAATCGATAAGCAGGAGGTTTTTAAAAACCACCTCCCCATCGAACCTGCCACTGCCGGAGCTGAAGGCTGCGTGTTTTGTGGTCCGCCCAGCCCCAGGGGCACTTAGGGTGCGTCCACACTGGGTGTGCCAGTCATGTACTTGGGCTGCAGACGCCCAGGAGGCAGAGCTGAGCCTGCCAAGGTTATGAGTGCACCTCTCAGCTCCCTGCTTAACACTGCGTTCCCGGGAGAGAGATTTCTCCCTGGCTGCTTCACATCCAGAGGAGACCCTTAGCTCTCAGCAGAAAATAAGGCAAGTGTGAAAACAGCTTTTTATTTATTTTTATTTTTATTTATTTATTTTTTTTGAGACAGTTTCCCTCTTGTTGCCCAGGCTGGAGTGCAATGGCGTGATCTCGGCTTACCACAACCTCCGCCTCCCAGGTTCAAGCAATTCTGCCTCAGCCTCCTGAGTAGCTGGGATTACAGGCATGCACCACCACACCCGGTTAATTTTGTATTTTTAGTAGAGATGGGGTTTCTCCATGTTGAGGCTGGTCTTGAGCTCCTGACCTCAGTTGATCAGCCCGCCTCAGCCTCCCAAAGTGCTGGGATTACAGGCGTGAGCCACCACTCCCAGCGAAAACAGCTTTTTATGCCAACTGGGGCTCCACTTCCAGGGGAGGCCTTTCCTGGAGGCCCCCATTCGCTGCAATTCCTCAGCCTGGCTTGGAGTCACACCCTCCCTCCTATCAAGAAACATTGCATCTGCAGTGATCACCCGGAGTGAGTGGCTGGGAGCCTGGGGGAGGAGCAGGGAAGGTGTTGGAACACTTCAGGTCATCAGCAGTGTTGCTGAAAAGTTTTGCCAGGAAACCCAGATCAGCCACCAAGAATCTGAGAGCCAGCACGTGGGAAGAAGAAAAATAAGGTGATTTTTTCTGGGCTTTTTGGGAATATTTGGGCCTCAACCCTGTCGGGGTAGGTTAGGTGGTGCGATGGTCACAAGCCCCAAGTCTTTGTGGCTGATAGCAGCAGAAGCTTCTTTCGTGCCCACAGTAAGCATTCATCATGGTTAGCAGGAGGCTAATCGTGGTCATCTCTCCAGGACTCGGTTGACAGGAAGCCACCATCTGAGACTGTCGGCTTCCATTTCAGAGGGAAGGAGCCCTCTGGAAGTTCTCACACCAGCATTCAGAAGCTCTTGCCTGGAAGTGTCACAGGTCACCTGTGCTCCCTGGCTAGGAGTAGTCCTTTGGCCACCCAAATGCTTGGGAGCTGGCCAGGAAGACAGTCACACAGGGGCCCAACATGGGTCTGCCCAGTTCTCAGGCACCAGACCACACCCGAGCAGGACCCCCTCCTCCCCTGCTTTCCCTCCTGTACCCACCAAAGCCACATGCCAGACGGATCACATGAGCTCAGGGCCAGACCTGCCCAGATCCTTAGGCTGGGCCACCCCCGAGAGCTTCCTATGTCAGATGCCCACTTTTTAACATTTAAATTTTACTTTTAAAATTCTAAATGGATAAATTACAGTTGTATGTATTTATGGGTACAAAGTGATGTGATGACTGATGAACATAACGTAGAAAATTAAATCAAGTAATTAGCATATCCATCCCCTTACACACTCATCATTTTTTGTGGTAAGGACATTTGAAATTTACTCTCTTGGTGATTTTGAAATGTACAACACGTTATTACTTACTATATTTACCACACTGTGCAATATATCTCAAAGAAAAGAAAACTTACGGTGCACACCTGTAATCCTAGCCATACAGGAGGACAAGTGCGGGAGGATCCTTTGAGCCCAGGAGATTGAGACCAGCCTGGGCAACACAGCAAGACCCCATTTCCTAAAAAGAAAAACAAAACATGTATTCCTCCTGCCTAATTGAGACCGTGTGCCCTTTGACCGTCATGTCCTCACTCCCCTTGCCAGCTCTCCCACAGCCTCTGGCACCATTCTGCTCTCTGCCTCTTTAACTTTGATTGTTTTCCATCCCACATACAAGTGAGAACCTGCGGTATTTGTCTGTCTGTGCCTGGCTTATTTCACTCAGCACAATGTCCTCCAATTCCATCTATGTCGTCACAAATGACAGAACTTCTTTCTTTTTTACAGCTGAATAATATACCATGTGTGTCTACACCACGCTTTCTTTATCCATTCAACCACTATTGAATGATTAGGTTGATTCCGTAACTTACGAAGAGTGCTGCAGTGAGCATGGGCATGCAGACCACATGTCCACTTTTGATCTTTTGAACACGGACTCAGACCCCAGTGACTCACACATTTTCTTATTTTAAAAAAATACATATGTATATGTATAAATTATATATGTGTACATATATGATGTATATATATGTTATGTGAATGTATCTATACACACATGTATATACACACATACAGCAAAGGTCTCCAGAAACTTCAAACTATATATTTTTTTTCTTTTTTTTTTTTTGAGATAGAGTGCCTCTCTGTCACCCAGGCTGGAGTGCAATGGTGTGATCTCAGCTCACTGCAACCTCCACCTCCCAGGCTCAAGCAATTCTCCTAACTCAGCCTCCTGAGTAGCTGGGATTACAGGCACACACCACTGCACCCAGCCAACTTTTGTGGTTTTTTTTAGTACAGAGAGGGTTTCGCCATGTTGGCCAGAATGGTCTCAAACGCCTGACCTCAGGAGATCTGCCCACCTCGGCCTCCCAAAGTGCTGGGATTACAGGCATGCACCACTGCACCCAGCCTAGACTATGTATCTATACATACGTATAGACAGATGGACAGATGTTCCTTGCAGTTTTCCTTTGGAGATGGTTTACAGCTCTGGAGAGAACCCGGGGTCTCAGCACCTTTGCCATTCTAACCCATAAGACCTAAGGGTCAGCAAAGGGGCAACGGGGCCCTGGAAACCATCTTGCTTCAGTATAGTCCCTCATCAGAAAGTGGAAGTAAAAGATGCCCGGTTTCACCAGGTAGATCAGGGATGTGTTGACTCCCATTCCATCTGGAGGGATCTGGGGCCCTGCAAGTGATGCTGAGGCGGGCCTTGCAGAATTCCCGGGTCCCACTGAGATTGCTATACCTTGCCTCAGCCTGAACTGGACCACCTCTGCTCACACTGCATGCCTGTGACTGTAAGCACTCTGATCACATTGCCCATCCTCTCACATACTCATCAGCTTTATTTCTTGCCACTTGCCAGAAAGTGAGAGCCCAAAGAGTAATGCCCAGGCAGTAAGAGAGGTGAAGCATCTGATAGAGGCTTCTTCCCACTTTTCTCTAATCCGATCCATGTTCAGTAGCTTTTCTGCATAGGAGAGCCTCTTCACGTAGACATCCATGCATCCACCCACGCATCTACCCATGCATCCACCCAGTCGTTCAAAATCCATTTTCCTTTCCTTCTAGTTTACTGCGCACCTACTCTATGTCAGGTGCTATGTTCACCAGCTTACAGTAGAATGATGACCGAGTGAAGATGTTGGCCCTGAGGAAAATAAGTGACTGCTCTCTGATTCTTCCAGGGAGCAGATTTTGATTAGAGAAAGGAGTCCAACTACTATGAGGCAGGAAAGAGGGGAGGGGCACAGAACAGTGAAGCTGAGGCTGCAGAGAGTGGGGAGGTGGCTGCTAAAAGACTGTTTATTTACAATTCACACAGCAAAACTGACCACCTGCCAAACCCCATCCAGGGACAAGTCTGGGTGCAGAGACCCCCAAATAGCCTATGCAGGCAGATGTGGGGCAACCCTCAGTGCAAGGGGAGGGCTTGTGGGGCCCTTCCAGAGGCTGCTGAAGGTGACAAGCTGCCATGAAAGATGGTAAAGTCTTTCCTGTAGGCACAAGAGGAGAAAACAGTTTGTGGTCCATAGAGACCTTTGCAGTGCAGAATGAGTTATTATTATTACAAGCCAGATGTGCCCCACTTGTTACTCAATCATCAGGTTGACTCTAAGTTTTAAAATCCAATTTCCAGGCCCTCTTCACCTGCCAAGTGGGCAACAGCAGTTACTCTCACTGGAGACCCTTTCCCTTCGCCACTTCCCAGGCTCCTCCAGACTGAATGCATTCAGGGAGTCACCTCCCAGGTCAAAACCTGCTGTGATACCATCAAACTGCAGCACAGACCACAGTCCCGAGCCTCCCATTCTTGACTCTAACACCAGCCTAGCCTGACCTGCTGCAGGGTGTGGCCTGTGACCACATCTGCGCTCTGTCCACACCGCTTCGTCCAGCCTCCCATGCCGATCCCCAGAGCAGCTCCCTGGGATGCCCTCTTCTCATCACTGCATCTGCTGCCCACCCAGGGCCCTCTGACCTTACCCTCCCGCAGGCCCCTCCCATCTGAGGTGCTCTGGAACGCCTGAGGTGTGATTGTGCGTGAACTTTGACATGCCTGCGTCCATGCTCAAAAGCAGTCTTGCCTGAACCACCTTGTCTCTCATAATCAGCATGAAACTCCTCAGAAGAAACAGAGAGGCCCCTCAGAACATCACGGAAAAGACGATGGCTCCAAAACAGCTAGATTCTAATCCCACCTCTGCTGCAGGGCGTGGTCCTCAGGCACATCTGTGCTCCGCGCATGTGATGTGACCTCGCAAAAACATCCACTTCCTCATCTGGAAAACGAGACAATTCCTGGACTCTGCGCACCTGGAAGTGACCATGAGGGTCAAATGAATGTTTTTGGAACTGCAAACGCTGTTCAGATGCTGGCGCCACGACCAAAGACCTGGCTCTTACATCTGCTCTGTTTTCACGGGACACAGCCCTGGGTATACCGTAGGTGCTTAATGCAGGTGACCATGAGGAAGGGCTGTAGCCCGTGGAGGGCAGGCGGGTGGGATTCAGCTGGGGTCCTCAAAGTCTGCACCATGGGAAAAGCTGACAGGCCCTCCTGCTGGGGCCCAGGCTGGGAGCCAGAGCCCCTCCTTTGGCCACTCTGTAGTGGAAGAACAAGGAGCACATAGGAGGAGTGGCCCAGGCTCTCCATCTGAGGACATTCGAAGGGGACGAAAGGCCCTAGAAGCACTGGCAGAGCCTGAACGTGGCACCGTAGCCTCCTGCCAGCTGGAGATGTGTCTGGACAGTGTGTCTTGGCATGGAATCCACAACCAGCCAGCCTGGGGAGGGGATGGGGCCAGGACCCCTGGCTGTACAGACGGAGAGCCAGAGGTGGTTGCAGGTTCCTAACCGACAGTGGAGCTGATGAGTGGCCTGGCTTTCATTTGTTGACAGGAGACGCATGTCTGAGGCCAGAGCCAACTTCTTCCAGGGAACAGCTAAGAACCCCCGGGGGCGGCTTCCTTCCTCCTCAAAGGACACATGGGACGCAGATGTACAGGAGGATAGAGAGGGCTCAAGTGGTGAGCTGTGCAGGGGTCCTCACGCCCCAGCCCAGTCTTGGATATGGGGCTGGAGCCTTAGGAAGTGAGTGCTGGGGTCCTGGGATTCCTGCCTTCAGGAAGATCTGAAGGAGCTTCCTGCAGGCCTTTCTTCACAGCATTCATCCCAAATCCCGAAGCCTCCTTCCCCTGGTTCCATGGTAGGAGCGGTTGCATTCCCCTGTCTGAGAGGGGCCACCTCCTTCCCACCTGCTGAGGCTGGGCAGGGCTGAGACTGAGGGCCAGACCCTCATGCCAGCTTGGTGCTTGGCCAGAGCTGCAAAATTGCAGCTGGGCTGCCTGCAGGAGGGCACCGCTGAGGTCTTCTAGGCCCAGACAGGCCAAGAGAGTCCCCACCCTCCACCCCAGCCCCACCCTCCTCCTGAGGCCCCTGTCATGGGTGTGGGTGACTCAAGAGGAGGTTCTGGTTTCTGTCTGATTTTGCGGCTGAGGCAACCTGATCCTGAAACAATGACAAGCCTCGGAACAGTCCTTCCCACGCCCTCAGAGGAGCGTTTCAGGCCCGGCCAATAACACAGCAGAACGGAAAATGACGTTGGGAGGGAAAGGTCAGGCGGCTAGGTCTCCCATGGAAGGCAGCAGGTGGTTGCTCAGGCCAGAGGGCCAAGTGGCGCGATCTGTGGGCACCGGCAGCTGGCAGTGACCCTGTAGATCAACCTGGGTCCAGGCTGCAGACACCGAGCAGGGGCACCTGCCTGGCCTGGCTGCCTCATGTGGTCCCCACAGCCTTGGCCGGGACACCTCAGGACCGTGGCCTGGCCTCTAGGCCAGCAGGCCAGCTCAGGGTACTAAAGCCTAATTTGCCTGGAGCCCTGGGCCACTCGTGGACACAGGAGGAAGGGGTGGGGTAGAGGAAGGGGTGTGTGCCCAGCACACAGCATTTGGCACCACAACCTAGGCAGCTGCTTTCCTTACAGAGCTGCCACTGACAGGATCAGCACTTACAGAGCCCCTGCTGTATGCCAGGAAGTACATTTATTATTGCTTCTTGTCACATTGGCCCTGCCAGGTATGTACCCCAAACATAAGCCCCATTTCACAAATAAGAAAGTTGAGGCTTCTGTGATTAAGTAGAGGCTGTGATGTCCCATTCAGAGCCCCAGCCACCCAGCTCTCCTGTAGGACAGGACATACCTACTAGCCTGCTCCTCGATTATTCTTTTCTTCTCTGCCACCTTGGGAATGTCCCTCCCACCTGCAAGCACAGCTCGGCTATGCCAGGGGAGTCTGTGCCCCAGGGCCCCCTCATCCATGGGGATGGGAGTCTGTAGAAATGCTCACCTCTGCCCTCTCCAGTGGGGACACTGGAGGCCTGTGCCCCACAGTCTCCCTGAGGGCCCAGTGGGTTGAGCCCATTGCTTGCAGTGGAAACCCCTCATTCATGGACCTCTCTCCCTCCCCTGCCTCCCTCTCCACCTCCACCCCTGCCCTGCACTTCCTGGGATCACTTCATGCATCCAAGTCCTCATTGCGGTCTGCTTGAGGGGGAACCCACATGTGGCCATGCCCCTTCCAGGCACAGGGAAAGCAGCACAGGCCCCTGGCTGAGTGTGCCACAAGGGGTGCAGCAGGAGTGCAAACGCAGAGTTCAACTCAGCATCCAACTGGAACCCACGTTCACTTGCGTTTGACCAGCTTAAGAGAGACAAGATGAGTAGAATTGTAGCAATCAAAATGCAGCTAGTAGGAAATCCAGCTCAAACCAGTTTAAGCGGAGGCCAGGGGCTGCAGGTTGGGCTTCTCCCATGGCACCTGCTCTGGTCCCCCAGTCCCCCTGAGTAGTGCACACTTCCCTCCACAAGGTGTGTTGCTGGGTGGCCATGGCTGTCCCAGGCTTGCATTTGCTCATGACAGTGTCTGGAGAGCTCCGCCTTTGAGGGCTCTTTCTGGGGCCTCTACCGAGAGAGGACTTGGGGGACATGATAAAAAATATCTGGGTTCTTGAGACAGCAGAAAGGGTGGTGGAAGCTGGGTGAGTAACCAAACAGCATCTGCTAGAAATTTTTTTTCCCCAATTTAAGTTTCTCCCTGCTGAGTTCTCCTTAACCCGCCGCTGACTGGCCAGTGCTAGCAGAAGGGCACAGGCAACAAACTAGTGGCATATTAATCTTCATGGAAAAGCCTAGAAATGGGCAGTCCTTTCACAGCAGTTCTGTGTCTACAGTGAACAGGTGGGCTGTGTTTAACTGTGTAAATACAATAAAGTTGTGTTATGGAAGTGAACTTGTCCCTGACTGGCAGGTGGATTTAAATGTAAGAGTGGCCCACGGCTCCCTCCACAGAGCTGCTGCTGCCCTGACATCCTTCCTATGACCCTTCAGCCTCTGGTCATTGGCCTGCCTGTGTCCATGCATGGCTGAGCTGGAGGCCCACACAGGATCAGCCATTCCTGGCAGGTCTGGGCAGGGGTCCCTGGCGTGCAGCCCTGGAGGGGCTGGGGCTGTGTAAGTTCAGGGCCTTGGCCAGGCGCGGTGGCTCAAGCCTGTAATCCCAGCACTTTGGGAGGCCGAGACGGGCGGATCACGAGGTCAGAAGATCGAGACCATCCTGGCTAACACGGTGAAACCCCATCTCTACTAAAAAAAAAAAAATACAAAAAACTAGCCGGGCGAGGTGGCGGGCGCCTGTAGTCCCAGCTACTCGGGAGGCTGAGGCAGGAGAATGGCGTAAACCTGGGAGGTGGAGCTTGCAGTGAGCTGAGATCCGGCCACTGCACTCCAGCCTGGGCTACAGAGCGAGACTCCGTTTCAAAATAAATAAATAAATAAATAAATAAATAAATAAATAAATAAATAAATAAAGTAAGTTCAGGGCCTTGTCTCCCTCACTGAAAATACAGGACACAATGGGACAGAATAGAGAGCCCAGAAATAAGGCTGAACAGCTACAACCATCTGATCTTCACAAAGCTGACAAAAACAAGCAATGGGGGAAAGGAATTCCTATTCAATAAATGGTGCTGGGATAGCTGGCTAGCCATATGCAGAAGAATGAAACTGGACTCCTACCTTACACCATATACAAAAATCAACTCAAGATGAAGTAAAGACTTAAAGGGAAAATCTAAAACTATAAACACCCTGGAAGACACCTTAGTGAATACCATTCTGGACATAGAACTTGGAAAGATTTCATGGTAAAGATGCCAAAAGCAATTGCAACAAAAACAAAAATTCACAAATGGAATCTAATTAAACTAAAGCGCTTCTGCACAGCAAATCAACAGAGTAAACAGACAACCTAAGAATAGGAGAAGATATTTACAAACTATGCATCTGACAAAGATCTAATATCCAGCATCTATGAGGAACTTAAACAAATTTACAAGCGAAAACCCCATTCAGAAGTGGGCAAAGGACATAAACAGACACTTCTCAAAAGAAGACATACATGTGGCCAACAAGCATATGAAAAAATGCTGAATACCACTAATCATTTGAGAAATGCAAATCAAAACCACAATGAGATACCATTACACACCAGTCAGAATGGCTATTATTATTATTATTATTATTATTACTGTTATTTGAGACTGAGTTTCGCTCTTTTGCCTGGGCTGGAGTGCACTGGCGCAACCTCCGCTCCCAGCAACCTCCGCCTTCCAGTTTCAAGGGAGTCTCCTGCCTCAGCCTCCCGAGTAGCTGGGATTACAGGCGCCCACCACCACACCTGACTATTGTATTTTTAGTAGAGATGGGGTTTCACCATGTTGGCCAGGCTGCTTTTGAACTCCTGACCTCGTGATCTGCCTGCCTCAGCCTCCCAAAGTGCTGGGATTACAGGTGTGAGCCACCGTGCCTGGCCTGCAGAATGGTTATTAAAAAGACAAAAAATAGCAAACCCTGGTGAGGTTACGGAGACTAGGAAACACTTATACACTGTTCATGACAATATAAATTATTTCAGCCATTGTGGAAAGCAGTGTGGTGATTCCTCAAAGAACCTAGAACTACCATTCAACCCAGCAATCCCATTTCTGGGTATATACCCCAAAGAATATAAATTGTTCTGTCATAAAGACACATGCACACATATGTTAACTGCAGCACTATTCACAATATCAAAGATATGGAACCAACCTAAATGCCCATCAACAGTAGACTGGATAAAGAAAATGTGGTACATATACACCAGGGAATACTATGCAGCCATAAAAAAGAACGAGATCCTGTCCTTTGTGGGAATGTGCATGGAACTGGAGCTCATTATCCTTAGCAGAGTAATGCAGGAGACCCAAATACCACATGTATGTTCTCACTTATAAATGGGAGCTAAAACATAACACATGGACACACCAAGAGGGGAACAACACACACTGGGGCCTCCTTGAGAGTGTAGAGTGGGAGGAGGGAGAGGAGCAGAAAAATTACCTATCTGAACTGTGCTTATCACCTGGGTGACAAAGCGATCTTTACACCAATCCCCCATGACACGCAGTTTATCTATATAACAAATCTGCACATGTACCCCGAACCTAAAATTTCAAAAAAAAAGAAAATAGAAAACACAGGACACTGTCCCTCTCCCTCCCCCAATCAACCCAAGCTAAGATTTTCAAGGCCTCTACACCTCTTTTAAATAATTCCCAGATGACAGAATTCCCAGACTGAAGCAAATGCTCCCAAACAGGGGAGCAACTCAGCCCGGGGGTCTTAAGTCCCCACCTTGCCCAAGAAACGAGACTGGCCTCCTCCTCCTTGCAGGGCAGTGCAGGGCAGTGGAGGAGCAGGGGCAGTGGGCTGCACTTGCAGCTGTGTGGCCTTGAGCAACGGTATCTGCCCTTGCTAAGGCTTGAGTAGGTAAAAAAAGTGGCCAGGAAGCTTGAACTGGGTGGAGCCCACTGCAGCTCAAGGAGGCCTGCCTGCCTCTGTAGACTCCACCTCTGGGGGCAGGGCATAGCTGAACAAAAGGCAGCAGAAACTTCTGCAGACTTAAACGTCCCTGTCTGACAGCTTTGAAGAGAGTAATGATTCTCCCAGCACAGAGTTTGAGATCTGAGAATGGACAGACTGCCTCCTCAAGTGCATCCCTGACCCCCGAGTAGCCTAACTGGGAGACACCTCCCAGTAGGGGCCGACTGACACCTCATACAGCCAGGTGCCCCTCTGAGACGAAGCTTCCAGAAGAGGGATCAGGCAGCAACATTTGCCTTTCTGCAATATTTGTTGTTCTGCAGCCTCCACTGGTGATACCCAGGCAAACAGGATCTGGAGTGGACCTCCAGCAAATTCCAACAGACCTGCAGCTGAGGGTCCTGACTGTTAGAAGGAAAACTAACAAACAGAAAGGACATCCAAACCAAAACCCCATCAGTACGTCACCACCATCAAAGATCAAAGGTAGATAAAACCACAAAGATGGGGAGAAACCAGAGCAGAAAAGCTGAAAATTCTAAAAATCAGAGTGCCTCTTCTCTGATTTTTCTGATTGCAAAGGAATGCAGCTCCTCGCCAGCAATGGAACAAAGCTGGACAGAGAATGACTTTGACGAGTTGAGAGAAGACTTCAGATGATCGGTAATGACAAATTCTCCGAGCTAAAGGGGGATATTTGAACCCATCACAAAGAAGCCAAAAACCTTGAAAAAAGATTAAATGAATGGCTAACTAGAATAAACCGTGTAGAAAAGACCTTAAGTGACCTGATGGAGCTAAGAACTACGTGACACATGCACAAGCTTCAGTAGCTGATTCGATCAAGTGGAAGAAAGGGTATCAGTGATTGAAGATCAAATGAATGAAATGAAGCAAGAAGAGAAGTTTAGAGAAAAAAGAGTAAAAAGAAATGAACAAAGCCTCTAATAAATATGGGACTATGTGAAAAGACCAAATCTACGTCTGATTGGTGTACCTGAAAGAGACGGGGAGAATGGAACCAAGGTGGAAAACACTCTTCAGGATATTATCCAGGAGAACTTCTCCAACCTAGCAAGGCAGGCCAACATTCAAATTCAGGAAATACAGAGAACATCACAAAGATACTTCTCGAGAAGAGCAACTCCAAGACACATAATTGTCAGATTCATCAAAGTTGAAATGAAGGAAAAAATGTTAGGGGCAACCAGAAAAAGGCGGGTTACCCACAAAATGAAGCCCATCAGACTAAGAGCGGATCTCTCAGCAGAAACTCTACAAGCCAGAAGAGAGTGGGGGCCAATATTCAACATTCTTAAAGAAAATAATTTTCAACCCAGAATTTCATATCCAGCCAAACTAAGCTTCATAAGTGAAGGAGAAATAAAATCCTTTACACACAAACAAATGCTGAGAGATTTTGTCACCACCAGGCCTTCAGGAGCTTACAAGAGCTCCTGAAGGAAGCACTAAACATGGTAAGGAATGACCGGTACCGGCCACTGCAAAAACATGCCAAATTGTAAAGACCATCAATGCTATGAAGAAACTGCATCAACTAATGAGCAAAATAACCAGCTAACATCATAATGACAGGATCAAATTCACATATAACAATATTAACCTTAAATGTAAATGGGCTAAATGCTCCAATTAAAAGACACAGACTGGCAAATTGGATAAAGAGTCAAGACCCATCAGTGTGCTGTATTCAGGAGACCCATGTCACTTGCAGAGACACACATAGGCTCAAAATAAAGGGATAGAGGAAGATCTACCAAGCAAATGGAAAACAAAAAAAGAGCAGGGGTTGCAATCCTAGTCTCTGATAAAACAGACTTTAAACCAACAAAGATCAAAAGAGACAAAGAAGGCCATTACATAATGGTAAAGGGATCAATTCAACAACAAGAGCTAACTATCCCAAATATACATGCACTCAATACAGGAGCACCCAGATTCATAAAGCAAGTCCTTAGAGACCTACAAAGAGACTTAGACTCCCACACAGTAATAATGGGAGACTTTACACCCCGCTGTCAACATTAGACAGATCAGTGAGACAAAGTTAACAAGGATATCCAGGAATTGAACTCCGCTCTGCACCAAGTGGACCTAATAGACATCTACAGAACTGTCCACCCCAAATCAACAAAATATACATTCTTCTCAGCACCATTTCACACTTATTCCAAAATTGACCACATAGTTGGAAGTAAAGCACTCCTCAGCAAATGTAAAAGAACAGAAATTATAACAAACTATCTCTCAGATCACAGTGCAATCAAACTAGAACTCAGGATTAAGAAACTCACTCAAAACCACTCAACTGGAAACTGGACAACCTGCTCCTGGAAACTGAACAACCTGCTCCTGAATGACTACTGGGTACATAACAAAATGAAGGGAGAAATAAAGATGTTCTTTGAAACCAATGAGAACAAAGACACAACATACCAGAATCTCTGGAACACATTTAAAACAGTGTGTAGAGGGAAATTTATAGCACTAAATGCCAACAAGAAAAAGCAGGAAAGATCTAAAATTAACACCCTAACATCACAATTAAAAGAACTAGAGAAGAGCGAACACATTCAAAGCTAGCAGAAGGCAAGAAATAACTAAGATCAGAGCAGAATTGAAGGAGATAGAGACACAAAAAACCCTTCAAAAAATCAATGAATCCAGGAGCTGGTTTTTTGAAAAGATCAACAAAATTGATAGACTGCTAGCAAGACTAATAAAGAAGAAAAGAGAGAAGAACCAAATAGACACACTAAAAAATGATAAAGGGGATATCAACACCGATCCCACAGAAATACAAACTACCATCAAAGAATACTATAAACACCTCTACGCAAATAAACTAGAATATCTCGAAGAAATGGATAAATTTCTGAACACATACACCCTCCCAAGACTAAATTAGGAAGGAGTTGAATCTCTGAATAGACCAATAACAGGCTCTGAAATTGAGGCAACCACAATTGCCTACCAACCAAAAAAAGTCCAGGACCAGACAGATTCACAGCCGAATTTTACCAGAGGTACAAAGAGGAGCTGGTACCATTCCTTCTGAAACTATTCCAATCAATAGAAAAAGAGGGAATCCTCTCTAACTCATTTTATGAGGCCAGCATCATTCTGATACCAAAGCCTGGCAGAGACACAACCAAAAAAGAGAATTTTAGACCCATATTCCTGATGAACGTCTATGCAAAGGTCCTCGATAAAATACTGGCAAACCAAATCCAGCAGCACATCAAAAAGCTTATCCACTACAATCAAGTGGGCTTCATCCCTGGGATGCAAGGCTAGTTCAACATACACAAATCAATAAATGTAAACCATCATATAAACAGAACCAAAGATAAAAACCACATAATTATCTCAATAAGTGCAGAAAAGGCCTTCAACAAAATTCAACAGCCCTTCATCCTAAAAAATCTCAATAAACTAGGTATTGATGGAATGTATCTCAAAATAATAAGACTTATTTATGACAAACCCACAGCCAATATCATACTGAGTGGGCAAAAACTGGAAGCATTCCCTTTGAAAACTGGCACAAGACAGAGATGCCCTCTCTCACCACTCCTATTCAACATACTGTTGGAAGTTCTGGTCAGGGCAATCAGGCAGGAGAAATAAATAAAGAGTATTCAGCTAGGAAAAGAGGAAGTCAAATTGTCCCTGTTTGCAGATGACATGATTGTATATTTAGAAAACCCCATCGTCTCAGCCCCAAATCTCCTTAAGTTGATATGCAACTTCAGCAGCAAAGTCTTAGGATACAAAATCAATATGCAAAAATCACAAGCATTCCTCTACACCAATAACAGACAGTGAGCCCAATCATTAGTGAATTCCTATTCACAATTGCTTCAAAGAGAATAAAATACCTAGGAATCCAATTTACAAGCGATGTGAAGGACCTCTGCAAGGAAAACTACAAACCACTACTCAATGAAATAAAAGAGGACACAAACAAATGGAAGAATATTCCATCCTCATGGATAGGAAGAATAAGTATCATGAAAATGGCCATACTACCCAAGGTAATTTATAGATTCAATACCATCACCATCAAGCTACCAATGACTTTCTTCATAGAACTGGAAAAAACTACTTTAAAGTCCACATGGAACCAAAAAAGAGCCTGCATTGCCAAGACAATCCTAAGCCAAAAGAACAAAGCTGGAGGCATCATGCTACCTGACTTCAAACTATACTATAAGTCTACAGTAACCAAAACAGCATGGTACTGGTACCAAAACAGAGACATAGACCAATGGAACAGAACAGAGCTCTCAGAAATAATACCACACATCTACAGCCATCTGATCTTTTATAAACCTGACAAAAACAAGAAATGGGGAAAGGATTCCCTATTGAATAAATGGTGCTGGAAAAACTGGCTAGCCATATGTAGAAAGCTGAAACTGGATCCCTTCCTTACACCTTATACAAGAATTAATTCAAGATGGATTAGAGACTTAAATATCAGACCTAAAACCATAAAGACGCTAGTAGAAAACCTAGGCAATACCGTTCAGGACATAGGCATGGACAAGGACTTCATGACTAAAACACCAAAAGCAATGGCAACAAAAGCCAAAATTGAGAAATGGGATCTAATTAAACTAAAGAGCTTCTGCGCAGCAGAAGAAACTACCACCAGAGTAAACAGGCAACCTACAGAATGGGAGAAAATTTTTACAAACTACCCATCTGACAAAGGGCTAATATCCAGAATCTACAAAGAACTTAAACAAATTTACAAGAAAAAAAATCAAACAGCCCCATCAAAAAGTGGGCGAAGGATATAAACAAACACTTCTCAAAAGAAGACATTTATGCAGCCAATAGACACACAAAAAAATGCTCATCATCGCTGGCCATCAGAGAAATGCAAATCAAAACCACAATGAGATACCATCTCACACCAGTTAGAATGGCGATCACCAAAAAGTCAGGAAACAACAGGTGCTGGAGAGGATGTGGAGAAATAGGAACACTTTTACACTGGTGGTGGGACCGTAAACTAGTTCAACCATTGTGGAAGACAGTGTGGC
>NW_012112253.1:2326434-2363567 GCF_000951035.1 Colobus angolensis palliatus
TGTTCTCACTCATAGGTGGGAACTGAACAATGAAAACACTTGGACACAGGGTGGGGAACATCACACACCGGGGCCTGTCGTGAGGTGGGGGAGGGGGAGGGATAGCATTAGGAGATATACCTAATGTAAATGATGAGTTAATGGGTGCAGCACACCAACATGGCATATGGATACATATGTAAGAAACCTGCACATTGTGCACATGTACCCTAGAACTTAAAGTACATAAATTTAAAAAATTACATAATCGATGCACAGGACTCAACAGTAATAGCTCAAAACATAACCGACCTAGATTCTTTCAAACAGCAAGATCAGATTAATAATATTATAGCTGGATTTTATATTTTCTCTTAAAGTTCTTTGCCTGCTCTATTAAAGAAAGAATACATACCCAAAGAAAGCAAGATATAACGACTTTTTTTATATACAATTTTAAATCCCTGTCATTTATTTAAAATCTAGACACAGATTTGATCTATTGAATTAAACTGCATACCATCAAAGAGGGTGTAATTCTTCAGTCAATAAATCAAGGCCCACCCCAGAGACGGTGAAAAGGGGACTGTCTCGCCTGCCTCTCAGGGCTGGGCATGGGTGGGGGATGCAATTGGAGTGTACATGGGGCCTCATGTACAGGACGTGTCTCCAGTCGCAGAGATCGCTGCCTGAAGGATCAGTCAGGGTCCAGCTAGAAGTAGAAACCACCCCAGCTCTTTGAACAGAGAGACTGTACCATCAAGCATTGCTAACCCTTGTGCATTGCAAAGGCAAAAAGTGAAAACTGAGCTAGCACAATAGAGCAGCAACTGCCAGGGGAGGGCTGGGAGCAAAGAGGCCAGGACAGAATGATTAAACTCCCAGGACTGAAGGACCCCTGGAAGTAGTACCCAGATCCGTGAGGAGTGGGCACAGGCTGGCCGGAGCAGATGGTCTGCCCCATTGAGAGGAAGGAACACAGAAGCAGGCTCTGCAGCGTCCTTCTTCATTTCGTCCTGAATGGGCTTGGCATCCCCCAGCTCCACAGCCTTTGCTGTGCCTTGTCCCCTCTGTGATCCCGTAGGGCAGGCAGCCTCTCTGATGGCCCTCGTGATTCCTGCCACCTAGCGACTGGCTTCTACTGAGTAGAATCTAGCAAAGGTAATGGGCTGTCCCTTCCAAGATTATTTGGCTACAAAATGACTGTGCTCCCCACCTTGCCCGCCTTCTCTTGTTCTCTCCCCTGCAGAGCTCTTGCTCTGGGAAAAGCCAGCTGCCCTGTACTGAGCAGCCCTGTGATCCACGTCCTCCACCAGCAGCTGGAGAAGGCCTGGAGCCCCAACAGGGGACGCCAGAGAGAGCCTGGAAGCAGATTCTCCAGCCCCAGTGGAGCCTTCAGAGCCTCCCGCCATGACTGGGGCCTTGTTAGGAAACCTCAGAATTTCCAGGATCCTCTTCTGACCTCCGTTCCAGACCTGCTTTCTCTGACATGGCGGCCCTCACACCTGCCCTGTTAGGGGAGTCAAGGCAATTGACGCATACAAGCGCTCCTCGAGTTACGTGGGGGTTGCATCCTGGTAAACCCATTCCAAGTTGAAAATATCGGAAATTGAAAACGCATTTGACACACTTAAGCTACCGAACATCCTAGCTTAGCCTAGTGGACCTTAAACATGCTCAGGACACTCGGGTTAGCCTACGGTTGGGCAAAAGCGTTTCACACAAAGCCTATTTTATCATAAAATGTTGAATATTGTACATTCGTCAAAATTGCCAAGATTTCAAAAAATCATAAACTGAGCCACCACGAGTCAGGGACCGTCTGTAATTCCTCAGGTGGACAAAGATTATAAGACTGTGTATTTCCTATAGCTGGTTCCTGAGAAGAATGCTCCACTCCAAGTAGGCGACAGTGCAGGTGTGGCAGGCCCGGGCCGCCCTGGGGTTCTGTGGCGTCCTCCATGGGGTGCTGGCAACCTGCGTCACCCCTGCTGTGACTCCGTCCTGCAGCCCAGGCTTGCCCACACTGTGATTTCCTGAGGTCTGCAGCTCCTGTTCAGCCTTCGCCTGCGCAGTGGGCACGCAGCCCTCAAAGGCTGGGACACTCCGCCCTCACAATGATGTTTCCTGGCAAGCCAACCAGCCAGATTCTCAGCGGATCCCTGGGGCCTCCCGTGGAAGTAGGGGAGGTCCTTCAGGCTGCTTCTCACTCTGCAGGGACTGAATGAGAAGCACCACTGGTTTCAGGGAAGCTGATACCCACCAAGGTAGAGCCTGGGCTGCAGGGAGTTGTTAGGGTGTCCTCTGGGGGTCAGCCCTGATGGAAGGAGACAGAATGGGACAGGCAGGATGGCCCGAGGGAGAAGCTGGTCTGAGGAGCTCCGGAGCTGGGGTGGCCCTGCAAGCTGCACCAAGCTGTAGTGAGGGGATCAAGGTTTATGCCCCCAAGCTGATCCGTCCCTCGCTGGGGGCTGCCTTGGGTGAGGAGGCTGCTCTTTTCTGCCAAGGCAGTTCCCCAGAGGGCTGACAGCTCTGTGACCTTGAAGTCCTAGGCCTTTCCAGCTTCTCATTCCCTGGGGCCATGAGCCTCATGACTCAGCCCTGGAGGTGGAGGCTGCAAGGAAACCTGGAGGAGGTGGGAATGAGGAGACTGCACATGGCCCGTGGACTCCCACGGCCAGCCTGTGCCTGTGGGAAATGAGTTCAAGCAGCAGGGCCGGGAACTGACTCACCCTGCAGTGCCCACCGATGAGAGGTGCCCATCGTCCCCGCTCAGGGAAGCTGCCGTAGCATCTTGCGCCTTCGCCTCCTCATTTCCTACCACCTCCTGCGCTTCAGGAACGGCTGCCTGTGAGGCTCAGCCCCACATGATGCCTGGAGACCCTAATTTTAAGGACCTCTCTCTTGTTCCAGGTCCACACTGGCTACCACTAGGTCCTTTCTGACAAGAGCCAACAGCTCCTGGTACTGACAGGAGCCCTCCTACTGCCCCATCAGTGACCACTGCCACAATAATGCTGTGGGACGGATCACCCTGAAACTCAGTGACTTGAAGCAATGAGCAATTATTTAGCCCACGAGTCTACAGCCAGTGATGCAGGCTGGACTCACCCGGGCCATTGTCCTGGCTGCTGGCTGGTCTAGGGTGGCCTCGGCTGGGGCAGCTGGGGTCGCCAGTCCTGTTCCAAGTGTCCTGTCCACCAGCAGGCCAATCGAGGCATGTTCTTACACTGTGGCAGAGCCGAGTGAGCAAGCCCCATTTGCCGGCACTTTTCAGGCTTCTACTTGTATCCCACTTGCTGACATCGCTTGGCCAAAGCAAGTCACATGACTGACGCTGGGTCAAAAAAAAAGAAGGCCCTGCAAGGAGACCCGTGATGGATGTGGATTCAGGGAGGGTGTGGTTGACAGCCCCCAGCCCTATATGCTGCCTGGAAGGAAAAGGAAGGCCAAAAAAGCAACCCCCAAAGTCACAATCCCAAAGCTAGTTCTGATACGAGAACAGATGCTCAACCCCCTGGAGACTCTTCTGGGCTGGACTAATGTGGCCACAATCACTCTGGGAGAGCAGGGGCTTCATTTGATTCACACTGCTGCCACCATCTATAACAGTGCAACCCCTGCACAGAGAATGGGCAAAAAATAATTACTCAATGAATGAAATCTAAAATGTCAACCAGGGGGTGTTTCTGACAATGTTTGTATGTCTTATAAGGGGTTGTAAAAGGGCATAACCATGTTTTCAGTGTTTCTATGCAATGAACTTCATTTTATTTCATTTGTGTTTTTGTCTTAAAGTCTACCACTGCAAACAATTTTATATAATTACCAATAGCTGTATCACCACCCCCTGCCCCCTGCCCCCACCAAAAAAGTGGCCATGGCTGGTGTGGTGGCTAATGCTGTAATCCCAGTATTTTGGGAGGCCAAGGTAGGTGGATCACCTGAGGTCAGGAGTTCGAGACCAGCTTGGCCAAACATGATGAAAAATCATGTTTTTTCATTTTTTAGTAGAGCAATCTACTAAAAAAAATACAAAAATTAGCTGAGCATGGTGGTGGGTGCCTGTAATCCCAGCTACTTGGGAGGCTGAGGCAGGAGAATTGCTTTAACCTGGGAGGCAGAGGTTGCAGTGAGCCAAGATCGTGCCATTGTACTCCAGCCTGGGCAAGAAGAGCAAGACTCCATCTCAAAAAACAAAAACAAAAACAAAAAAAGGCTGGGCTTGGTGGCTCACGCCTGTAATCCCAGCACTTTCGGAGGCTGAGGCTGGCAGATCATGAGATCAGGAGATCGAGACCATCCTGGCTAACGTGGTGAAACCCTGTCTCTACTAAAAGTAGAAAAAAAAAAATTAGCCTGGCATGGTGGCAGGCACCTATAGTCCCAGCTACTCAGAAGGCTGAGGCAGGAGAATGGCATGAGCCCGGGAGGCAGAGCTTGCAGTGAACTGAGATCGCGCCACTGCACTCTAGCCTAGGCAACCAAGCAATACTCTGTCTCAATAAACAAAACAAAACAAACAAAAAAGTGGCCATGATTGCATCACCATGCAGCCTCTGGAGTCCAGAGCAAGAAAAATGCCGAGGGTACTCGTTAGCCCTGAGTGGAAGTGACTTATTGGGAACTTGGCATGGGCTGGCTAAGGCCGTGCTCTGAGCTGGCATAGTGCCGAAGCCTGTCCCCAATCACAGCCACCTGGACTGGCCTGGACCCCATGACCAGGGAGGGGAGAGGGGCCCAGGGAGGCCAGCAGGAGAGGGACCACCAGCGTTTCCCAGGGTTCTTCCCTAAGCTGGATTCCTGGTGGGTGCCAGATAGTGCAGTTGGGGGAACACACCAGACGGTGTCTGCCATGCAGTCCCCTCCAGCGCCGAGACCTTGTGGTCTCTCTCGGCCTGAGGTCCTGCCTGCCTTCAGCAGCCTGATGCAGCCCTGCCATGCCCTGCCGTGCCTCTGTGGCTCTCCTCTTCTTGGCACTCTTCTCCTCACCTTTCTTTGTGCTGGAGCAAGATGAGGCTCCAGGCAAGACATCTCATAAGGGGATTCATTTGGAACATGAAACTAACGCAAGTACTCAGGGCAGGAAAGCCCTCCGTGATTAGCGATGGCATATAGGATTTATATACATGTGCTGGGCATGAACACAGGCTGGAAGGAAGATTCATTGCTTTTGTTTCTGTGGATTCATTTACTTTCAGCTCCAGGCCTCATTATGCTGGGCTGGAGGGAACTTGACCTCAGCCATCGTTAGGCTTCTTCCTTGGGAAAAGCAGAGGTCCCAGGCTTTCTCTATGAGGCCAAGGTGCTAGAGGCCCAGCTCACTGGTCTGTCCTGGGTGTGGTGAGACACTAGACCCCAGCCTGCCCTGCCCTTCAGATCCATCCAATGTGTGGGTGTGGGAATCTTGATATGTTTAGGAGTTCTAGAATCCGTCTACCTCCCAGTGCTGCTGGAAAGAACTGCCTAAGAGCTTCAGACTCCATTCCCCAGGAAACAAAGAAAAAAATTATAAGAAGGAAAAAGAGCCGGGCGCAATGGCTCACACCTGTAATCCCAGCACTTTGGGAGGCCGAGGCAGGTGGATCACAAGGTCAAGAGATACCATCCTGGCCAACATAGTGAAACTCCATCTCTACTAAAAATACAAAGATTAGCTGGGTGTGGTGGCACATGCCTGTAGTCCCAGCTACTTGGGAAGCTGAGGCAGAAGAATCGCTTCAACCCAGGAAGCAGAGGTTGCAGTGAGCTGAGATCGCGCCACTGCACTCTAGCCTGGCCACAGAGTGCACCTCTGTCTCAAAAAAAGCAAAAAAGAAAGCCAGAAACTAACTTAACTGACTCTCCATTCCTACCAATAATGAAAATAATAATACTAATAATAATTGCTAGTGCAAATAATACCACTAATGATTGCTAATGAGAATTATAATACTACTAATAACTGCTGTTAGATTGTGTGCTTGCTTTGTCTAGCATTGTCCTAAGTTTCTTATGAATAATTAGCTCATCTGATCCTCACAGCAACCCTAGGAGGGCGATACCACTCCCATTTTACAGATGAGGAAACTGAACCACAGAGACCTTCAGTAATTTGCCCAAGGTCAGACAACAAACAAGCAGCAGAGCTGGGTACCCCAGCACTCTGAACCTCTGAGCTCTCCTGCCTCTCTAAGGACAAGCACAGCCATTGGGATTGTGGAGCAGTGAATCTGGGCACTCTCTCTGTAATGAGGGAGCTGATGTCACCAGAGAGTGGTGTCCTGGCCTTGGAGGTATGCCTATGGTTTTGCTGTCTTCTTCTCTGGTCTCAAAGCCCATTTCTCCTTCCACTTAGGGTCTTTGGGGGGTCACTTGGAAAGGGATCCAGGACAGGCAGAGCCAAGGCTGCAGGTGCCTTTGACATGCCTGTTAATCCAGACAACTCACCCTGTGACATCAATGTGCAATACTGATCCTCGGTCACACTGGACTAGTCTCAGAGTAGGTGAGTTTGCCAGAAAGGGAGTTTGCAGGGAGGTTTCCTTGAATAGACCCTCAGCCCTTGCTCACCTAAGCTCAAAGAAAACCACCTCCACTAAGATGCCAAACCACAGGAAAGTTTGTTCTCACATAAATTCCATGGCGAGGGTCAGGGTGGGCTTCAGGACTGGCTTCATCCAGGGGCTGTGGCCCCATCTCTCAGTGATTCTCTGACTTCCCAAATTAACTGTGTCAGCTTCATCCTCAGTCTGGCTTCCTTCATGGTGGCAAAATGGTGGCAGCTGTACCCGGCCTCAAACCCGCATGCCCAGATGTCCAGAGACAGGGGAGGTGTTTCTCGCCTTGGCTCACTCTTAAGAGCAAGGAACCATTCACATCTCGCTGTCTCAAACTAGGTCACATGCCCACCTCCAAGCCACTGGAGCTGCAACTCTGGGGCCCAAAGTAATGCCTGCGCTGATTGGCTCAGGCCTGGATTCCTTCACCAATCACAGTGCCCAAGACAGTGGGATGCTGCTTGGCCAGTCAGGCTCAGCCCTGGGCCAGGGATGCTTGGGGCAGGCCTAGGGGAGAGGGGAGGGAGCTGGTGGACAGCAGCAGAGGAAGCCAAGCTCTAAAAGAAGAGGACATTAGTTAAACACCAGAAAATCAAACTGCAGTTCAGAGTGGGCCTTTGCCTTAGGGCTGGGCAGCTAGACTGGCTGGTGGCTGTGTCCTAACATGGACCTTCCTTTAGGATGCATCCTGGCTGGCCTGAACTCGGCACCTTACCTGATGCAGAGTGGTGACGGCTGGAGATGGAACCCCTCTGTTGTGAGCCACCTCCCCAAGGTTGACCAGGTCTTCAGAGACCCTTGGGAACTCGTAGCTTTGGTGCCCTGTTTATTTTATTTTTATTTAATTAATTTATTATTATTATTATTATTTTGAGACAGAGTCTCATTCTGTCACCCATCCTGGAGTGCAGTGGTGCAATCTCAGCTCACTGCAACCTCCACCTCCCTGGTTCAAGCAATTCTCTTGCCTCAGCCTCTCAAATAGCTAGGATTACAGCCATGTGCCAGTGCGCCAGGCTAATTTTTGTATTTTCTTTCTAATAGAGATGGGGTTTCACCATATTGGCCAGGTTGGTCTCGAACTCCTAGCCTCAAGTGATCCACACACCTCAGCCTCCCAAACTGCTGGAATTATAGGCATGAGCAGTGACCGCACCAGGCCACCCTGTCAATTTTATATTTATGAAGCCATCTGGGGGTAGATTTGACTCACATCTCAGACAAACAGCCCCAAGTGAAGAAAGGGATGTGTTATGGGCAGTGGACGCTGACATCCAGCCCACCTGTGTCCCTGATGGGCACAGCAGCCTCTCACACAGCACCAGGCAGGCACTGAGGTCCTTTGTCTAGCATTGTCCTAAGTTTCTTATGAATAATTAGCTCATCTGAGCCTCACAGCAACCCTAGGAGGGCGATACTGTGAAAGCACAGATGAAGGACAATATTTTCCATGCAATAACCTACAGCTTGCAGAGGGGGGCATTTACAATAGAGCTGTTCTAGAAGGGCTCCCATTAAGTGGGGTCCTGCTCACCAGGTGGCTGCTGGGACAGAATCCAGGCTGCCCATGAGGCCCATGTTTTGAGTGATACCTTTTTTTTTTTTTTTGAGATGGAGTCTCACTCTTGTTGCCCAGGCTGGGGTGCAGTGGTGCGATTTCACCTCACTGTAACCTCCGCCTCCTGGGTTCAAGCAATTCTCCTGCTTCAGCCTCCTGAGTAGCTGGGATTACAGATGCCTGCCACCATGCCTGGCTAATTTTGTTGTATTTTTAGTAGAGATGGGGTTTCACCATGTTGGCCAGGCTGGTCTTGAACTCCTGATCTCAGGTGATTCGCCAGCCTCGGCCCCTCAAAGCGCTGGGATTACAGGCATCAGCCACTGTGGCTGGCCCTGGGTGGTGCTTTTGATGAGCACATATTTAAGATGCATTTAAACAGGAAGGCAGCAGCTTCCTTCTGGCAGCTGGGGACACGGGAGGAACAGGAAGAACAGAGATCTCCAGCTCAGCCCTGGCTCTGGAGCTCCCTCTACCCCTTGCCAGTATTAGGTGCTGGGTGCTCTTCAGGGTGCCACGGCCATCACCATGACCCAGATCAGGAAATAGTGCTGTTTATGTGTCAGCTGGCACCAAAAACTTTTCTGCAGCCCTAAACTAGCATACAGAATACGCTTTCAGCTGCAAATCAGGCAAATGTACCTTGTGTTTTTATATCTTTAAGTGACATTAGCATGAAAGTGATCGTGTTGTGGTCTGGAAGGAAAGGCACTCCTTGGCCAGACACTGCCTCAGAGTCAGCAAATGCTGGCCATTTCTGGGGAGGGCAGGCAGCGGCCAGGAGCTCAGGAGAACCATGCACAAAACTTATCCACAGGGCTTCATCTCAGCAATGCCAAGTTAGTGAAAGCACAGTTGAAGAACAATATTATCCGTGCAATGCCCACCAAACCATACCATATAAGATGTGCAACATTTACGTGTGCAAACATATAGAAAATAAACAGAGAGACCCCAGACTACCATCAGCAAGAGCAGCTGCAGCTGGGGAAGGGCCTGGAGTGGGGGTGGGCACAATATTAATTCCACCACTAATATTTTTTATTCTTTCCACAACCTCCCTGGGGTAGCTGGGAGTGGAAGCCTGGCTGCACAGGGAGATGTGGTTTGATGTCTGACCTTGTTTTGGGTTTAAAGGCATCCAAGTAACTTGTCTCAGCACTTAGAAGTGCATCAGAGCCAAATGTCTCCAAAACTGGGCCTCGAGCCATAAGGAGAAAAAAGGAGGCCGCAGGCTTGGCAGAAGTGTGCTGTGAGCGGAGGCTGGAATCAGCCCCTTGGGAATGCTATCTCTCTGGGGACAGGAGGAGGGCTTTCCTACAGCACCCCTCTCCCTCCAACCAACTCAGCTCCAGGGAGTGAAGATAAATAGCCACGCCCAAGAGAGGGAGGGCGTGGGCAGGAGGGAGTGTGCAGAGTTTGGGGGATGGTGAGGAATGGGGAGAAGGTTTCTTTTTGAGGTCTTGGCATATACCAGGCATATTTCATTATTCCTCAAAAAATCCTAGGAGAATCTCTTCGTCATCTCCCTTTGTAAGATCAGGAAATGAGGCTTAGAGAGGCTGAGGGGCATGGCTGGGCTAGGGGCAAACACATGCCATTTAGCTGCAGAGCTGTGTCCCCTCCAGGGCAAAGGTGGCTCTGGACTTCAGGGGCAGCAGAATGTGGTGGTGCCAGTGACTAGGACTTGGGGACTGTCACCTCCAGAGTCAGCCCCATCAGCCTACAGGAAGTCTCAGCCCGCCCTCAGCAGCTTCTGTGGTTCTCTGGCTGCAGGGCTAGGTCCTCAAAGCCCAGCTCTTCTGCTGAGTCCAGGGCTCGAGAGGTCTGCAAACGGGAAGCAGGGTCCGGGGAGCACCCCATGGAGGCAGACATGTGCCCACGCCACAGGCCCAGCACAGCTGCATTAGGTGGGATTTACAGCAACCCAGAGACCCTCCAGCCTAACCTGAGGCTGTGTGCAAAAATACATGTACTTTGATTATCAAGAAAAATGGGACAGTAAAGTAGCTGTTACTTAATACATGTAGGTTTCCAAGGCAGATAAAACCTTTCAGGCACATGAGACCCAGGGCAGGTCTTGGGGAGCAGCCCTCAAAAGGTCTTGGTGGAGCCCCTAGGTAGAATCCACCAGCTCCTCCAATATGAGCCCTACCTGCCCGAAGGCTGGAAGCACCAGCTCTCTAGCTGATCACCCTCAGCCCTTGTGTGCCCAAGGTCCCAGCACAGCAAGGTGGAAATGGCAGCCAATTTGGGCAGGGTGTCAGTGCCAGATGGACTTCCATTCATGTCTGTTCATTGGCAAGGACCCAGGCCAGGACCACCCAGACAGCATGCCTGGCTGGGACAGGAGAGAGGAGCAAGCCTGGGCCGTGCCGTGCCCACCCAGTCCTTCTGCACCTGGCTTTGCCAGCTTCTTTGTCTCTCTAGTCCTGACTGTCCACCTGGAGGAACCGAGAGCTTCCTCAGAGCAATGTGCAGCACCGTGCTGGGCACGAGGTGGGGACATGCCTGATTTCAGGCTACGGGTGGACTCTGAGAGGTTGAGAAGGGGGACTTGAGTTCATGGACATATCCAGCTCTCTAGCTTGGGTTTGGGTAAGAATCGGGACCAGTTTTTTAGAGAATCTGCTCTTCTCCTCTTTCTCATCTGAAAAACTCTCACCAAGTCTATTTTTGATCTTCAGCTGGAAGAAATCTTTATTTTTAAGATGCTAACCCTGGCACATCCTAGCTCCAGAGCAGCAGCTGGCGGGGAGCGCAGAAAGCCTGACGGGGCTATGTGGGTGCACCTGGAAGGCTGGCCACTGCTTGTAGAGCAAGGACGAGAATTCTCGCCACAAACTTCTGGCTCTGGAAAGGCCAACTGAATGCCTCAGAACCTGGAAAGATTTTTGTTTGTTTGAAGCATTTTTAAGGGTGATAATAATAATAGTAATAATAATAATAATAATAATAATAATATTTTGAGACTGAGTTTCACTCTTGTTACCCAGGCTGGAGTGCAGTGGTGCTATCTCGGCTCACGGCAGTCTCTGCCTCCCAGGTTCAAGCAATTCTCCCTGCCTCAGCCTCCTGAGTAGCTGGGACTACAGGCATGTGCCACCATGCCCAGCTAATTTTGTATTTTTAGTAGAGATGGGGTTTCTCCATGTTGGTCAGGCTGGTCTCGAACTCCTGACCTCAGGTGATCTGCCCGCCTCGACCTCCCAAAGTTTTGGGATTACAGGCGTGAGCCACCATGCCCGGCTGGAGAATTATTTTTATGAGCAAGAAGACAGGTTGTTGTCACCATTTCACACCTGCAAGAGTCGCCTAGTTCGGGAGGTGTGTGGTCCTTATCCTGACAAAGTCATATCTCTGCTTTCTCATTTCTCGGTTGTGAACACAGGTGCCCTGTGTGCCTTGACCACGCCATGTTCAGTTACTTAACCACAGCTTGCCCAGGGTGCCTTGGCTGGAAATGGCGAAATTTGCCAAAGAGTAAGGCCCCAGGGACATTATCACCCTTCCCTGTAAAGAAGGGACACTGTGGAATGGTAAGAGGGTGGAGAGCCCAAAGCCCACACCTGCACCTTTCATTTCACTTGACTTACTGTCTCATTCATTCACTTCATTCGTTCATTTTACAGGAGCCTCGTCTGATCTTTGAATCACCCAGGAGTGTGGTCTCCTTGTCCCCAAGGCTGTTTCCTGGAAGAGCCTCTTTCTTCTCTCCATCACCATGGAACTGTAAAGGTCCCTGGAGCAGTGGCAGTTGGGGCTTCCATCTGCCATGCCATCCAGATGCAGCACTCCTGTCTGAGAAAGTAGAAATCGGGGACCTCAGAGACTCTCATGGAGCCTACCTCTTCCTCCACAGGTGAGCTTTCTTCCATCCTGCAGCAGAGGGAAGTCTTGAGGGAAGTCTTGAGTGGCACCCCATCAAGCCTGCAAGGGGGAAGTTCCAGGGAGAATGGCTGGACCCGCTGCTGACTCCAATCACCACATCACAAAATCCCTGACCGGACCCAGTAGTGGATTTGGACAGGGTGGCATTTATCCTTATTGGATTATAAGTGTTGCCTCTTCCCACCCTCCAATCTTCTTTCCTACTAATGTCTTTGTACTCCAATGGCTACAAATGAATACATTATAAACTTCTCAAAAGAAGGGACTGCATTCCCTCTGTAGGAATTGACAAAGATTCTTTGCTTGACCAAACTTTAGTCAGATTCCTTCTCCTAGGCTCATCTTTGCATTTCCTTGTAAAATCCAGTTTTAACTTAGAACCCTGCTGAGTCAGTTGAGCAAGAACCCCTTACCATTTGTACCTGATCACCCTCGATATCTGATCCAGTTCCTCTCTCTCCAGTATCCCCCGGGTGAGGTCTGCTCACTCTGGCCTGTCTTCTGCAAGAATCCTGTGAGGTGCATTTGCTCCGGATCCCCAGTATCCCCCTTTCTCCTGATGTTTCCTCTTAGGAATTTTCCATCCACTGCCCCTACCCTGCTCCTTGGCTGTCAATTCCCCCTTGCCCGTACCGTATTCAGAGCTGTCCCAATCTCCCCTCCCCACTGTATAAGCCCATCACAGCCGTCCCTATAGCTATCCTGATGGTCCTGAATGGTCTTCTTTCCCACACTTTAACGACAACCACTGAACAATTTTTCTTTGACAGTATCTCTGCGGGGCCCTAAAGTGGTATCTAGTATAAGACCTTAGGTACATGTTAAATATTTCTAGAACGATGAGACCTGAACTTCCCTCCTGCATGCACTTATCATAAATTGCATGGAAAGTACTGCAGTGGGAGAAAGGGGACAGTTATATGTAAGGAAGGAAGTGACCTACATCGTTACAGAACTACAAATAAAACATTTTCTAACAGTGAGAGAGGGAGAGCTTGCTGCTGACCGGCGGAAGTGAGCAGGTCCAAAGGCATCTGACCCCAAGGGCCAAGAATAAGCAAAGGGCGGCATGTTCACAGGCTCAGACTGGACTCCATGCCGCCGCTGGCCCCGGTAGGGAATAAGCCTTACCAGGGGATGTGGACCCTTACAAAGTCAGGTTCAGCAAGAGACAGGAGGTGGGCCCCTCATCCTCCTACATCCCACAGAGAGCACAGCAGTGGCGGTGGGGAGCTGGCCAACAGATGTCCCACGGGAGGCTCTCCACCTCTGTCACTCTCCCTTTTTGTAGGGCCCACATGAGAAAGTGGCCCTGTCACAGCGGGAATACCCACGCTGCAAGGTGCCAGGAAATCTGGCTGGTGGTGCCAGCTGTTTCTGGGAGTTGTCTGGGAATGCCAGTTGTCTGGCAACTGGAGACCCTAGCCCAGGAAAGCTGCAAAGAAACCACTTGTCCCAGATGAGGCCGAGCTCAGAGGCAGCCCCTTTGGCTGGAAGGTGGGGGTCCAGGTCCCCACTAGCGCATGGTCCGAGCCACATTGTGATCCTGGTGTTTGTAGAGTGCCCTGCTCCTTCCTCATAGACAGCGAAGGAATCGGTTGCTGACAGCTAGATAGGAGGGGCAATTTTGAATTTAAGAAAATAAGAGGGTCAGAAGCCATTCTGTATAAGAGATTCATGAAAACGAAGAGCAGAGGAACAGGTTAATACAAAAATGGAGTAGCAGGAGGGATCACAGCAGACCAGACTGATCTGGACAGAAGAGAAAGTGAATGGGGTGTTCTAAAGGCCTGCAGGACACCACAATTTGTTGTAAGACGCTGTCCTGCATCCTCTCCTATCCACCTCCGTTGACAGTGCTCTGGAGTCAAGTGACAACTGAAAGTGCTCCCCACAAAGGTCTGAATGCTCCGTGGGTGGCAGTGCCTGTGCTGTGAACCACTGACCCAGAGCCCTCGGGGGTTTGCCAATGGATGGTAGGGGCTGAGGTGGGCAGTTTGAGAAATGCAGGTGGGTGAGGGTGGGCCAGCTATGGAAACTTTCTGGACTGGGAAGTTAGTCAGAGGGACGAGTCAGTGTGAGTCATGTTGGGGGCAGGTGGTGGCTCCCTGGCGACAAAGGCATGGGTGTGGAGGTTAGGGCTGGGGAGAAAGGAGAGCTGGTGGTGTTTTCCTTTTGTTTTGTATAATTTGTGTACCATAAAATGCACGTGTTAGTGTAGAATTCAGTGACTATTGGTACATTCACAGAGTTGTAAAACATCACTGCAATCTTATTTTAAGTGACTGGTTGAGCTTCTGTGAGGCTGAGGACACAGGCCAGGCCTCAGGGCTGGTAAGGACTGGACGTGGGGTTGAGACGGCCCCTCCTTCAAGGTCATGGTGGGAGCCACAGGTAGTGGGTGGACCAGGTGGACCCCTGGTCCAGTGGCTTGGGGTGGGAGCAGGAGGAGGAGGTGACCTAGCCAGAGAGGCGCAAGGAGGCTGGGAGCCTGGCTCAGAGCCCGGCTCAGAGCCCACGGGAGGAGAGTGGGGGTGAAGCTGCTGGCAGTGCTCCCAGCAGGGGCAGGGGTGGTGTCAGGGGGTGGGGAAGGCAGGGTGGGGGCAAGTGGGAGTGGGAAGGGAGCCCACTCTCTTGGTGAGAAGAACAGGGAGATGTGGAAGCCAAAGGGGCGGTATGCCACGAGGTGGAGGTGGAGGAGGCAGCGGGCGATCCCACTGGAAACCCCAGGTCCATTCCTTCAGTCCGCCCTCCTCACTCTCGCATCTACCCTCCTCACTGTCCCTCCTCTCACTGCCTTTCACTGCCTCCTCGCCTCTGCCCTCAGTCCCTTACCCCATCCGCACTCTGATTTAGTCAAAGCCACTACCCCGGACCTCTGTGCCCACTCCCTGTCCCTTGCCTCCCCCAGTCCCTTCTCCACAGCATTGCACTAAGTGTGACAAAATGTCAGTCTCCCTGAAACGATGCAACAACAGCTTTGCAGCTGTCGTCTCTGGGGAAGAAAACACAATCACTTCAGCAGTGCTCCTCAGGCCAGGCCTCACCTGTGGCCTGGTCTACACCCACCACCCCGTCCATGCCCGCCCCCATCCACGCCCATCCCCATCCACACTCACCCCCGTCCACACCCGCTCCATCCATGCTCACCCCCATCCATGCCCATCCCCATCCACGCTTACCACCCCCCACCCACACTCACCCCCGTCGACGCCCACTCCATCCATGCTCACCCCCATCCACGCCCATCCCCATCCATGCTCACCACCCCTCATCCATGCTCACCCCCGTCCACAGTCACCCGCCATCAATGCTCACACCTGTCAATGTTCACACCCTGTTCATGTCCCCGATCCACGCTCACACACACCCACGTCCCCCCATCCAGGCTCACATCTGTCCACACTCACACCGGCCCACACTCAACCCCATCCCATCCCACGGGACCCTGCCTCACAGCCCCGCCCTTCCTCTGCCTGGAACAATCTTCCCCTTCAAATCCACTCATAGCTAGGCCGGCCCTTCCTGCAGGCCTCTTTCCACCCAGCCAGCAAACACCACACAGTCTTCATGTTTCCTGTGGCTTTTCAGCAGGTTGGATTTTTTCCTTACGGTGTCTGGAAAAGGGAGTCAAGCTTCTCACTCCCCTCCCTTGCTACTTTCTCCTCCCTCTGCAGGCTCTGGATCAGGCTGCCAATCTGTAAATGATGTTTTAGGTTTTTCTTTGTTGTTGTTTTGGTGCTGTGAAGACTGCCTTGTTAACGCCAGGTGCTGAAAGATTAAAACTTATCAATCACCATCATCAAAGCAAGGAGGGTTAGGATGGTTTCAACTAGTCCCAAATTTCCTGGAGGAATTTGGCCTCTTGTCAATTCCCCTCTCCCGAGGCTGACGTTACCAGCAGAACAAAGTCCTCTCCAGTTGCCCACTCTCGGGGTTTACTGAGTTAAAAATCTCTTAGCTTGGGCTCTGTGCTAAGCACAAGAAAGGGACCAACATTTCTTGACTGATAATATATTAGTTGTTTCTTGCAATCTGACTGTGGGACTCTAAGAATAGTATATTTTTCTGGAAGCAGAGTTTTAACAACCTAGAAAGCTTAATTAAGCTTTCCTGCTGCATTGTTTAAATTGAATTAGTAGCAGAAGAGTATTTTTGGAAGTGAAATGATTATTTCATGTAACAGATACATGTCTGAATATTCTTAAATCTCTATATAGGCCAAAACATAGCTAAAGAATTGACTTCACAAGTCTAAAAGTATGAACGGTTGCTTTTACACACGTCATCACTATCATATCTATTTATTCAGTTTATACCTTGAATTCTTTTTTCCTAAGTACAAAGTGAACTGGGATTGGAAGGAGAACTTTTAAAAGCACTTTACAAACGTGATAGGCCTGGAGTGATTTTTCAGCTCCTTCTGGTTTTGCTGGCCTGGGTGGGCTCGCTTCCTAGCTTTCAGTCTTGTTTGGATTTTTTTTCTTTTATTCAGAGGAAGCAGGGTATCACTTAGTGGGGACTGCTTTGTGTATCACTTTGGATAGTAAAAGTACCTGATATGGTTTGGCCGTGTCCCCACCCAAATCTCATCTTGAACTGTAACTCCCGCAATTCCCACATGTCGTGCGAGGAACCCAGTGGGAGGTGATTGAATCATGGGGGCAGGTCTTTCCCATGCTGTTCTTGTGATAATGACTACATCTCAGGAGATCTGATTGTATAAGGGGGAGTTTCCAGGCACAAGCTCTCCTCTGTTGTCTGCCGCCATGTGAGACGTGCCTTTCGCCTTCCGCCGTGATTGTGAGGCCTCCCCAGCCAGATGGAACTGTAAGTCCAATAAACCTCTTTCTTTTGTAAATTGCCCAGTCTCAGGTATGTCTTGATCAGCAGCATGAAAATGGACTAATACAGTACCATTAAAAAGTTTTGATATGAGGAAGCTGCAGGTTAAAATAGAAAGCAGCTATTTAACTCATGCTTTGAAGTGTGCATCTTCTCAGAAACTCGGGTGACCAAAGTGTGGTCCCAGATGGCATATTTTCAAATGAATGCTCTAGCTAGAATGGACATTTAAGACTCTAGTGAAAAACATGACATGAAAGTGGCCCAAATGAAACTCTCAGATTTCCCTGGGTCTTTCTATATAAGTAGAATAAAGGTTGTTTTGATATTGGTAATGTGGAAAACGTAGTTTCCACCACAACTCCTGATGAAGATGACTAAAATATTAATGTAAAAATAGTGGGAACTGGCCAGGCACGCTGGCTCATGCCTGTAATCCCAGTACTCTGGGAGGCTGAGGCAGGCAGATCATCTGAGGTCGGGAGTTTGAGACCAGCCTGGTCAACATGGTAAAATGCCGTGTCTGCTAAAAAAAATACAAAAACTTAGCCGGGCGTGGTGGTAGGTGCCTGTATTCCCAGCTACTCGGGAGGCTGAGGCAGGAGAATCGCTTGAACCCAGAAGGTGAAGATTGCAGTGAGCCGAGATTGAGCCACTGCACTCCAGCCTGGGCAACAGAGCTACACTCCATCTCTAAATAAATTAATTAATTAAATTAAATTAAATAATGGGAACCACCTAATAGAAGCAGAGGAAGTGATCTCAAGTAGGAATCATCTACATTTGCTTGCTACAGGTTTGGCAAAGGGGCTGAGAGGGCTTCTTGGAGAAACCTGAGGGTGAGTTGGGATGAAGCATGATGAATTCTATTTGAGGAATTTTCCACATCCTCTGAGATAGGTTTGCCAATTCAGATACATCAGTGAGATCACGCAAAGATATGGGACTGGGCAAGACTGTCCCAAAGGAAAGTGGCGTGCGAAGACAACTCCTTGAGGTGGCCACAGGCACAGGCAAAAATCAAGTTGTTGCTTGCTTTCTTTTGATACTTGTGATATCAGATGATTCTGCTCTTTAATCTCACTTTTTCATGTTCACCTTTAGCATGAGTTTCAGTATTTCTCCATGTCTCTTCCTCTGCCAAACACTGCAAATCCAGGAACCTTTGTAAACAATCATGCACCATTTCTTCTAAATTTGTATAGTACCTCCTTCGATTAGGGCTTCTTTGGTGACCTGCAAAACCTCCGGGCTTCCCTTCATCTTCAGCTACTCACTTAGCTTAGCTTCCTACAGGGTAAAGAGAGATGGGCTTACTTTCATTTCAAGTTTTCTAAATACTGAGCCTAAGTCTTTCTTCAGAAGAGCCATCCCCCACACCCATGGAGACACGGTCCAGGCTACTCCTACACTCAGCCTATTAGTAATCTCAGAGGCTGCTGCAGGTCAGTGCCAGGCACCAGCAAGTTGTAGGAATGTGACTGATGTTACCAATTCATAACATTTCTTTTTTCTTTTTTTTTAGATGGAGCTTTGCTCTTGTTGCCCAGGCTGGAGTGCAATGACACGATCTCAGCTCACTGTAACCTCCACCTCCTGGGTTCAAGCGATTCTCCTGCCTCAGCCTCCCAAGTAGCTGGGCTTACAGGCATGCACCACCACACCCGACTAATTTTTGTATTTTTAGTAGAGACGGGGTTTCACCATATTGTTCAGGCTGGTCTCGAACTCCTGACCTCAAGTGATTCAACTGCCTCGGCCTCCCAAAGTGCTGGGATTACAGGTGTGAAACACCATAACATTTCTTTCCTTAAATTTGGATTTGCTTTCAGAGCAAACATAGGCACTGGTAAAATCATGCTAATTTGTAAGTAATGCCTTGTTACTAAAGCGGTGGTATTTCATCATCTCCCCCCACCCCCACGACCCTCTTCTTTTCTTTTTTCTCCAGTCTCTTTACTCCTCACACTTCCTAAGTCTGTGGAGTTTCTCAGCCACAAAAACTTCCCAAAGGGTGCGGCTTGCTCTTCTGCAGCTGACACAAGGCCCCTGCTGCCACCCTCGTCTTCCTGATGCCATTTTCTCGGTGTTCACACAGCTCTTTCTGTGAGCTGTTCGTTTTAACTAAAGCTGGACCCCATAGCTTATTTTTGTAGTGACCCCTGAACAACATGCCAACTATTAATATTTTGGCCATGAATCTGATGTAAGTCAATGCTGTGAATTTAATATTAAGCAAAAGCTTAATTGATGAAACTCTAGCTTGTTTTGTTGTGCTGCTTTTACATAATACGTCAAACAGAGATGGTTCTGGGAAACCTAATGAAAATTGCATGGCCATGGCACACCAGACAGTCACACAAATAAAAATACATTTGGAATGAAATCCTATTACAAGCCTCATCATAAATGAACCTTACATTAATAAAGAGATAACATTTTCTGGGCCGGGTACAGTGGCTCACGCCTGTAATCCCAGCAAATTGGGAGGCTGGGGCGGGTAGATCACCTGAGATCAGGAGTTCGAGACCAGCCTGGCCAACATAGCAAAACCCCATCTCTACTAAAAAAATACAAAAATATTAGCTGGGTGTGGTGGTGTGCACCTGTAATCCCAGCTACTTGGGAGGCTGAGGCAGGAGAATCACTTGAACCCAGAGGCAGAGGTTGCAGTGAGCTGACATCGTGCCACTGCAATGCAGCCTGGGTGACAAAGTGAGACTCAAAAAAAAAAAAAAGATAATGTTTTCCAAGATTTCTCTGGTTGAAAAAAGCTGAACTGATCATGTGTGTTTATAAAAGTAGTAGCAATTTAGTACTTGCTTGTAAAAGAATTAAATCTTCCATCTGCCTGCTCAAATAAAGTCATAGAGGAAGAAACTGGAAGAAATTGATATTTTCAAATACAAGAGAAAGAAAAAGACTTAGGGTTAAAAATATATTAAATATACATATAAATATATATTATATTAAATGATATTGGCAGACATATAATACTATTTTGGTATATATATTTTTTTGAGATGAAGTCTTTCTCTGTTGCCCAGGTTGGAGTGCAATGGCATGATCTTGGCTTACTGCAACCTCCACCTCCTGCCGCACCTTCTTCAGTAGCTGGAATTACAGGCACCTGCCACCACGCCCAGCTAATTTTTGTATTTTTAGTAGAGATGAGGTTTTGCCATGTTGGTCAGGCTGGTCTCGAACTCCTGACCTCAGGTGATCTGCCCACCTTGGCAAAAGTGCTGGGATTTTAGGCATGGGCCACTGCATCTGGCCAGTAGACATGTAATACTATGCAGTGATTATGTACATCTATTTGTTGATATAGATTTTCATAATAGGTGAAGAAAGCAGGTTATAAAACTGCATAGAAATATGCCATTTAAGTCAGACCACATATGTATGTGTAGGATTCATACAAAAGAATGAAAAAATAGGCAAATATTCATCAAAAGAGAGGAGGATTAATGAAATTTCAAGCTTTCACTTCATGCTTTTCTTTAGCCTGCAGTATTACTTTTGTAATTAGAAAAAGGCTACTTTAATATGATTTAGAAACTATAAAAAATACTACATGGATAGAGAATTCCTGCAAGGAGACTGGGATTAAAGTACACTTCTGTACTAAATAAAAAAAGACCAGGTCTTCCCTTTTAGGGTAGTCAATCCTGTAATTCCAGCACTTTGGGAGGACGAGGCCAGTCGTTCGAGACCAGCCTGATTAACATGATGAAACCCTGTCTCTACTAAAAATACAAAAATTAGCTGGGTGTGGTGGCATGCACCTGTATTCTCGGCTACTCGGGAGGGTGAGGCAGGAGAATCACTTGAATCTGGGAGGAGGAGGTTGCGGTAAGCCAAGATCGCGCCTCTGCACTCTAGCCTGGGAGACAGAGACTCAATCTAAAAAAAAAGAAAGAAAGAAAGAAAGAAAAGAAAAGAAAAGAAAAAGAGATTATATAATCAATGCACAGGGCTCAACAGTAATAGCTCAAAACATAACTGACCTAGATTCTTTCAAATAGCAAGATCAGATTAATAATATTATAGCTGGATTTTGTATTTTTCTCTTAAAATTCTTTGCCTGCTCAATTAAAGAAAGGATACATACTCAAAGAAAGCAAGATATAACGGCTGTTTTTTATATACAATTTTAAATCCCTGTCATTTATTTAAATTCTAGATGTAGCTTTTATCTATTGAATTAAACTGCATACCATCAAAGAGGTGTAATTCTTCAGTCAATAAGTCTAACGGTGCAGGTCAGTGCCAGGCACCAGCAAGTTGTAGGAGGACGTTTGGTAGATAATTCCTTCCTGTACACTTTTGTTCTAAAGAATGGTACCAAAACAGTGTTGGAAACTGAGGAAAAAAGCAAATATGGCATCCAAATGCTTTACAGAGGAGTACTTCCTAGTACTTTACAGAATTTTCCATTTGATTTTATGTTCAAACACGTTCATTTCATGATGTCTTACTTTCAGCAGGTTTCAGTCCTTGAGGAGTGCTTACTAGGATGGTAATTGTTTGATCAACAGATTAAGTAAATTGGAAGACTCTCCAAGTGAAAATTTAAAATTACTGCAGTTTTGGCCTGATGCCGATGTTAACCAGCAAGAACAGAATCTGAAACCAGATGAGCTGTTAGTACTGCTTTCTCTGTTTTACAGCCACAGTGACAGCAGTTCCCTGGCTTCTGGAAGGAGTGTTGGTCTATCCAAAAAATGTACTAACAGATATGTAAAGTAAGTTGCATCTCTAGCTTTGATTTTTTAAATGGAGATATTATATACCATATACTGAATTTTACCTCAATTCGATGGTTTTCGGTACATTCACAAGGTTGTGCAACCATCACTGCTATCTAATTCCAGACCATTTTCATTGCCCCAAAAGAAACTCCATACCCATTAGCAGTTAGTATCCATTTTCTTCTCCCCTCAACTTCTGGCCACCATCTACTTTCTGTCCCTAGGGATTTCTTATTCTGGACATTGCATGCTAATGGAATCATACATGTGATCTTTCGTGGCTGGCTCCTTTCATTTTCACATCATAATGTTTTCAAGGTTCATCCATGTTGTGGCATGTGTCACTAACCCATTCCTCTTTATGGTTAAATAATATTCCATCATATGGATATACTAGATTTGATTCATCCATCCATCCACTGATGGGCACTTTTTGGCTATTATGAACATTCATGCACCAGTTTTTGTGTGGATGTGTTTTCAGTTTTCTTAAGTGCCTAGAAGTGGAATTACCAGTCATGTGGCAACTCTGTTTAACCTTCTGAGGCACTGCCAGACTGAGCCAGGGTGCATAGTTCACACATTCCCACCAGTAATGTATGAAAGTTTTAATTTATCCATTCTTGTCAAGGCTTATTATTCTCCACCTATTTGTTTATAGCCATCTTAGTGTGTGTGAAATGGTATCTCATGGTTTTGATTTCATTTTCCTAATGACTCATTATGTTGAGATCTTTTCATGTGCTTTTGGACATTTGCATATCTTCTTTGGAAAAATGTGTATTCAAATCCTTTGACCATTTTTTCTTTGAATTTTTTTTTTGAGTTGTAAGAATTCTTTATATATTCTAAATACTAGACCCTTATCAGATATATAATTTGGAACAATTTTTCCCATTCTGTGAGTTGTCTTTTCACTTTCTTGACAGTGTCCTTTAGGCACAGGTTTTTAATTTTAATGAAATACAATTTGTCTATTTTTTCTTTGGTTGCTTGTGCTTTTAGTGTTATATCAAATAATCGAATGCTTAGCCAAATGTCATAAAGTTTACATCTGCATTTTCTTCTAAGAGTTTATTTTCATTCTAAGACCTATTTTCATTTAGGTCTGCCATCCATTTGCAGCAATTTTTGCCTATGGTATGAAATAGGAGTTCAATTTCATTGTTTCATGTGGCTATCTCACTGGCACCATTTGTTTAAAAGATTATACATTCTGTCATTGATTTGTCTTGGCACCCTCATCAAAAATAAATTGACCATAGTGTAATGGTTGATTTCTGAAATCTCAATTCTATTCCATTGATCATGTGTTTACTTTATGCCAGCATCACGTAGTCTTGATTATAGCAGCTTTGTAGTAAGTTTCGAAGTGGGAAGTGTGAATCTTACAACTTTTTCTTCAAGATTATTTTGCTCTTCTGGGTCCCTTGCATTTCCATATTACTTTAGGATCAGCTTGTCCATTTCTGCAAAGAGTGCAGCTGGTATTTTGGTAGAAATTGTTGATCAATTTGGGGGGTATTGATATCTTAGCAATATTTTCTCCCAATCGTAAACATGAAATTTCTTTATATTTATTCAAATTATCTTTGGTTTTTAATGATGTTAAATCCAAGTATTCTTTGTGATGCTGTTGTAAATGGAAATTTTTGTGTTGTTCATTGCTAATGTATAAAAGTCAATGATCTTTGTATATTAATCTTGTATCCTGCAACCTCATTAGACTTATTAGCTCTAGTAATATTTTGGTGTGAATCCCTTAATATTTTCTACATACAAGATCATGTCATCTGCAAATTGTTTTACTTCTTCCTTTCCAATTTGGATGCTTTTTATTTCATCTTGCCTACTGCTTTGGCTAGAACCTCCAGTACAAGGTTGAATAGAAGTGATGAGACAGAACATCCTTGTCTCATTTGTGATCTCTGGGGCGGGGGGAGGGGGAAGGCTTACAGTATTTTGTGTCAACATATCAGCTATGGGTTTTTCATAGATGTCCTTTCTCAGGATGAAAAAGTCCATTTTTGGCTTTTTGAATGTTTTCATCTAAGAGTTTTGGATTTTGCCAAATATTAAATGCTTTTTCTATATGCATCGAGATGACCATGTTGTTTTTGTCCTTTATTCTAATAATATGGTGTACTACATTGATTTCTGTATGTTGAATTTTGTATTCCTAAGATAAATCTCACTTGCTTATGGTGTATATTCCTTTCTATATGTTGCTGGATTTAGTTTCATTAGTATTTTGTTGAGGATTTTTGCATCTATATTGAGGGCTATTGGCCTGTACTTGTTTTCTTTGCCTGATTTCTAATGTGGGTGATACTGAATTGGGAAGGGTATCCTCCTTTTCTGTTTTTTGGAAGAGTTTGTGAATAATTGGTGGTGTTCTGTAAATGTTTGATGGAATTCACCAGTGAAGACATCTGCTCCTGAACTTTTCCCTGTGGGAAGTTTGTTGTTTTTAAGAGATGGGAGTCTCACTCTCACCCAGGCTGGAGTGCAGTGGTGTGACAACAGCTCACTACAGCCTTGAACTCGTGGGCTTAAGGGATGCTTCCACCTCAGCCTCCCAAGTCGCTGGGACTACAGGTGTGCACCACCACACTTATCTTTTTTTAATTTATATATTTTTAGAGACAACGTCTCATTATGTTGCCCAGGCTGGTCTTAAACTCCTGGCCTAAAGCCATCCTTTTGCTTCAGCCTCCCAAGTAGTTGGCATTATGGGCGTTAGCCATCATGCCTGGCTGTGGAAATTTTTTGATTACTCATTGATTTAATCTCTTGTTTGGACTTATTTAAAGTTTTTGTTTCTTCTTCAGTTTTGATAGTATATGTCTTTGAAGAAATTTGTCTGTGTCATCTAAGTTCCCTAATTTGTTGTCCTATGAACTCTTATTTTTATTTCTGTAAGATTGGTAGTAACCTTTCATTCCTGACTTTGGTAATTTGTCTTCTCAATTTTTTTTTTCTAGGCTGGCTAAGGGTGTGTCAACTTTATTGACTTTTTCTAAGAACCAGCTTTTGGTTTGATTTTCTCTATTTTTCTTTCTATCCTCTATTTCATTTATTTTGATTCTAATCCATATTATTTCTTTGTTTTGCTTGCTTTACATTTAGTTTGCTAGTCTTTTCTAGCTTCTGAAGGTTTAGAGCTAGGTTATTGATTTGAAGCTTTTAACAGAGATATTTATAGCTATACATGGTCCTTTAAGTGATGGTTTAGCTGCATCTCATAAGTTCTGGTATGTTCTGTCATTTTCATTACTCTCTTAAGGGATTTTCCTTTTCCCTTGTGATTCTTTTCTTTGACCCATTGGTTAAAAGGAGTGTACTGTTTAATTTCCACATTTTTGTAGGTTTCCCAAAGTTTCTTCCAATTTTTAATTTCATCCCACTGCGGTCAGAGAACATGTTTTGCATAATTTCAACTATTGAAATTATGCCTTCTTGATGGATTGTCCCTTTTATTATGTAATGTCTTTGTCTCTACCAACAATTTTTATCTTAAAGTCTGTTTTGTCTGATGTTATATCCACTCAAGCTTTCCTCTTACAGTTTACATGTATTTTTTTCATCCTTTTACTCTCAGCCTACTTGTGTCATTGAATCTAAAGAGTTTCTTAGTGGGCAGCATATAGTTGGACCATGATTTTTATCCATTCTACCACCTTTGCCTTTTGAGTGTTTGATCCATTTATGCTTAATACAATTATTAATAAGGTAGGGTTTAGTCTGCCATTTTGCTTTTTTTTTTTTTTAATCGAGACAAGGCCTCACTACGTTATCCATGTTGGCCTTTAACTCCCAGGCTCAAGCAATCCTTCTGCGTCAGCTTCCCAAAGTGCTGGGATTATAGGCATGAGCCACTGTGACCAGCCTTGTTGTTTTCTATGTTTTTTTGTTCCTTTATTCCTCCATTACTTCCATGTCTTTTCTTAGCAGCTATTTTCTAGTGTACCATTTTCTTTGTTGTAACTTTTACTATATATTCTCTAGCTATTTTCTTAGTGTTTTCCCTGAGGATTATAACATTTCAATTTATAACAACCTAGTTTGGAATAATGCTAACTTCAACAGTATAGAAAAATTTTCTTCCTCTGTAACTCTTTTCCCTCCACCTTCCTTTGTAATGTTGTCATACAAATTGTTTTTTCACTTTGTGCCCAGATTTTTAATTATTGTTTTATGCCGTTGCCTCAAATTAGATAGGAGGAAGTTACCAAAAATGCATTCATACTGCCTTTTATATTTACCAATATAGCTACATTTACCAGTGCTATTTCTTCATGTGCATTTGAGTTACTATTATCTTTTCATTTCAGCCTTAAGTTCTCTGTTTATTATTTCTTGTACAGCAGCCTTGCTAATAAATTCTGTTTTTATCTGGGCATGACCTAATCATTTCTGAAGGATAGTTTTGCTGGAAATAGAATGCTTATTTGATAGTCATTCACTTTCAGCACTTGGAATACGTCATCTCACTGTCTTCTACACTCCATAGTTTCTGATGAAGACCCCTAGCACATGAGTCACTTCTCTCTTTGCTCCCAAGATTCTTTGGATAGTGTGATTTTGTATCCAGGCATGAATCTCTGAGTTTATACTACTCAAGGTTCATTGAGCTTCTTGGGTATGTAAATCAATGCTTTTCATCACATTTCAGTTTTTGGCCATGATTTTTTCCCCAATATTCTACCTCTTTCTCTCCTCTCTTCTGGGACTCCAATTATGCATATATTGGTACGCATGATGGTGTGCCACAGGTCTCTGAGGCTCTATTCATTTTTCTTTATTCTTGTTTCTGTTTCTCAGACTAGATAGAGTTCTTCTCATGAATTTTTCAATTCAGTTATTGTATTTTCAACTTCATGATTTATATTTGGTTCTTTTAAAAATAATTTTTCATTTTCTATTTAGTGAGACATTTTCATACTTTTAGTTCTTTACACACAATTTTTCTTTAGTTCTCTGAACCTACTTAAAATAGCCAATTTAAAGTCTTCATCTAAAAATCCAATGTCTAGACTTCCTCAGGTGCAGTTTCTATTTTTTATTCCTTCCATATATGGAACATACTTTTTTCTTTATGTGTCTCATAATTTTTCTGTGGAAAACTGGACATTTCAAAGAACAATGTGGCAACTCTGGAAATCATACCTACCTTTTTATCTCCTTGCTAAGGGCTTGATGTACTTGCTGGGTTTTTGGCTTGTTTAGTGACTATTCTGAACTAATTGAGTAAAGTCTATATTCTTTATAGTGCATGGACACTGAAGTCTCTGCTAGGGTCGTTTAGTGGTCAGCTAATGATTGGACAGAAATTTCCCTAAACACTACTAAGGGAGTTTTCTTACTGTGCTACGTCTCCAAGTCTGTGCTAAGGGCTCTGGGTCCCTCTTGGGGCACCACTTCAACACTGAGCCAGGAAGGTGACAGGAAGGAAGCTGCCTTTGGCCTTACTTTCTGCTTGTGTGTCAAGGTCAACCTACGGTGACAGCTCAAGATATTCTTAAGTCTTTCCTGAGCAGGAGTATAACCCTTGGCATATGCAAAGCTCTATACATACACATGACCATCTAAATTCCCAAGAATACCAGAACTTTTCGAGGTCTTTATGGACATCTCATTCCCTAGCTTTTCCTTTTACGTTTTTGGTTAGCCTATTGTCTGCTCCAAGAGTTAGCCACCACTTGAGGCAACCACAAAATTAACCAATTGCCTCTGAGTCTTTCTTGATTAACCTCCCTGGGAAAAAGGCTTTTCACACCTGGCAAGCTCCAGTCTGGTAAAATAAAGAGTCTTGCAAATGAGGTCTTCCAGGGACCTGCCTGACTGGTCAAATAATGACAATTCTCTGGGAATGAGGCTTTAAAGGAGTTCTAAATCCATTCTGCCCCCTCTAGTGGCTTCCAGGCTGCTACTTTTCACCTTCATTGTATACTGTTGGTTTTCAAGGATACAACAGAGATGGAAGGGGGAGACAGGAATAGGGCAAGTTAAAACACCACAAACCTCGTTGTTCATACCGAGATTCAATCATTTCTCTTGAATAAATACTCCACCATTGACATTCTGAGCATTCACATGGTTCAAGCTCAATTATTCTATAAACTGCAGTAACTGAGAGAGGCAACCAAACTGGATGAAGTATGAGTTTTTAGCCACACTCTAAATGAATGTTGCCATAATTTTTCAGAGGCCTGGATAATCCTTTCATTATGTATCTATTTTAAAAATCTTGGATCATTAAGACTCAAAAATCACCATGAGAAACAAAACCTGATATTCTTTAACACAGGTAGCAACAATAATCCACACTTGTTGAGTGGAAAAAACCCCGGCTAACCCTTGAAAGTCTCTTAATTACATATAGAAATAATCTCCGAATGCTACGCCTTCTGCCCAGCCACCACACTGGCTGCCAGTACTTTCTGTCTCCAAAGTACAAGGGGACCACACATACAGTCATGCTTCAAAGGCTGTGAAGCAAGCTCTTCTCCTGACCAAGAATGTCAGTCACTTGGCTATGATCAATCCCTTTTCTAGAGACACCGGCATCACTTTCAGATCTATTAGCTGATGACACAGGAAGGTAGTTCCTCCCTGTAGGCACAGTGAGACTTGAACAATTTTTTTTTTTTTTTTTTTTTTGAGTCTCACTCTGTTGCCCAGGCTGGAGTGTAATGGTGTGATCTCAGCTCACTGCAACCTCTGCCTGACGGGTTCAAGCAATTCTCCTGCCTCAGCCTCCCGAGTAACTGGGACTACAGGTGTGCACCACCATGCCTGGCTAATTTTTTGTATCTTTAGTAGAGATGGGGTTTCACCATGCTGGTCAGGCTGGTCTCAAACTCCTGACCTCAGGTGATCTGCCGTCCTTGGCCTCGCAAAGTGCTGGGATTACAGGTGTGAGCCACCGCCGAGACTTGATTTTTAGACAGACATAGAGCTATTTCAAAATACAAACTTTATAAAAACCCCCTTTGTTTGAAGCACAGACAAGATATTCACTGAGTTTCTGGGGAAATGTATGAGAACTTCAAGAGGAGCAAGCAGGAATGAATGAAAACCACAAAAATGAAGGCATAATAAAATGAGCAGGGTAATGTAAGGATCCATTTAAAGAAGAGTCTTAAAGAGAGTGTGTTTATGAGTCTGTGAAATGAATTTACATCTCAATTTTTAATTGTATCAGGTTGCATTAGTGTTGGTCCAGTTAGAAATCCATGTTCATAAATCATCATAAAAAAATGTTTTGATTTATGCTGAGGCAATGTATTGTGTTTAAGTACTTTATAGCAAAGATTAGAATTTCTGATTTTTCATTCAGGAAAGAGAAACAACTTTACTACTAATAATTTTAAAAACTGGCTTTGAAAGTCCCCAGAGACTACAAAATAGTTATATATTTTAGAGAAAATTATACGCAGAGCCTCATTATGAGGCCAACTGGTGTTGAAGCCTTTTTTTTCCCTAGACTGTAAAGATTTTAATTTGTAATGCTCAATGTAAAACAGGAGTGAGATGTACATTACACTAGTCAGACAAGCTGGAGTGTGAAAGGTCTTAGTGAAGCACGGTGACCAAAAGATGCTTAATGTACACCTCACTTTTCCATAAGAGAAGGGCCAGGTAACAAAGAAGTTCATCACTCTTATCCGTTAGCCAGAGTGGATCCTCCACCCAGGCCAGGGCTCTTTTGAATAGGGATCATTCAATTATTATGTATTTTAAGAGTGTGCTCAAAACATGTATTAACTGAAGATGCAGCATTTCATCCATACAATGTTATGTAATTAAGGTTTTTGGTATGATAACAATTGGACATACTGATGAACACTGATAGGGGTCCACTAAAATGGGCCCCCTTTGCACTACATCATATGAAGGCCTATGCTCATGAGGCTATTCTGGACTTTAAAATTTACCACTAACCACACGAGAGCTCACTGAAGTAAACTTACCTAACAGAGATACTTTCCAAGTAGCTCACTTTTTTTGCATTACTATTATTGTGTGAAATACTTTTCTACCTAGCGTAACTGTTGCTCAAGAAAACAACATATATAGTAACTTCAGATTTGCTTTTCTGCAAAGTTTTGGACACAATTCAAATACACAGCATGTAGGCAAATTTTCCCCAGTTGATAACACTCCTTTATAATATCAAAAGATTAAGAATGACATCGATGAATCCAGCATAAAATTTCCACAATGAACAGCACCAGGGAAACCATTTAAGTTCCACTTCTCATCAATTAAGTTCAGGTGCTATACCCAAGGATTAAGGTTGAGACTGCCCAAAGGTTGTCTGCCCAGCCCACTGCTGTTGTTTAACACACCGTAGTTAGGTAGAGAAAGAATGCTTGGATTGTAAGCATCTTTGTAAAATTTCAAACAAGGTAAAACTAATGTATTACCTTATCACAATGAGAATCCTGAATACCAAGTTAGCACATTTCATAGCTCCATGACATATGATTGTAGAGGATGAAATAGAAAAATGTAGCAAGACATTTACTGTCACTTAAATGATAGGTAGCAGTCACTTAGGCCTGAAGCACAATTGTGAAGTTTCATGCCACATTTTCACCGGCTAACTTATATACATGTAGAGGTTATGTTAAAACTTCAGTTATTCCAAAGGATGAAAGTGTTACATTTTGATACAGATCTTCCATTCCTATTTTACTATAAGCCTTTGAAATGTTAAGGCTGAATAGACCAAGTTATGAAAAGGGACAAGAGGAAGTAAGAACAGTGCAGATACAGTGGAAACACATGGTAACTTTCTGCCTTCTCCATTCTACGTGGATGGTGTGCTTTCCGGGCAGCAGGTGGTGTGACTGTAAAAAGATCACACATTTGCCAGTAACTATGTAGGATTTTTGGCACTGTTAGAGCATAGCATTATAAAGTCAGGGCAGCTAATAAAAATTCCATCAACCAAATTTTTGATAAGTCTGAAATTTTAAAAATATAATTTTTCTACCAAGAAAATCCTTGGTTCTCCATTCAGCCCTGCCTTTTAGAAAACTTACATCATTAAAAAACATTTTAAAAAAAGAATCACTTCACAGCAACCAGATGAACATCTGGCAGCAAAGCAACATTAAAATGCCATCCTTTGAAAGGAAGAGCAAATACGTGACTCCTTCATGAAGAGCAGTTCTTTCTGGCAGGGTGGAGGCTCACAGACTTTCTGTTTATGGACTTTTGCAGAAGTCCAAGGCTGAATTTGGACCTGCTCTTCCTGTATTTCTCAGTTGCATCTGGACAGTATGCTAAGTATACAAGAAATGAGGGTCAAAATGAAGACAATGTCGTGCATCAGGTGACTAAGTAAATGTGCACAGCTTGTACTCAGAATCATCCTGTTAAAACCTAGTAGTGGAAGTAGCTGAAGCCTGTCTTTCACATGTGACAAAAATATTTCAAAGTCAGTATAAACTTAGTCATAAACCCATCAAAAAAGAACATTGAGGTCTTATTTCAATGTGTGTTTTCTCCCCCTTTCTCATTGTATGGAAACTGTTTATATTGAGAAAGAAAAAAAAATCAGATCCTGTAAAGCTTCAAATATTCCTCAGATTCTTCTCATATAAAAAAAACTTATCAGAAAATTAAAAAATTTCAAAATCATTTTTCTGCAAACATTTTTAAAAAATAAGAAGTGTATTTTATTACAATCTACATTTTTGTTTTTAAAATCCCTCACAAAAGTCTGTTGCTACATTGTAAAACTTATAAACAAGGCTGGAACTTTCCAGAGGGTGTGTGCTCTGGGATCCTCACTGAGCCTCCATGGGAGCCTCACTTTGCCGCCAACTCAGGCACCCCACCCTGCTATTCAAGACCATTGAGGCCATGGGGTTTTCTGAAACTCCTGAAAAACTAACAAGTTTCCACTGGAGACACTGTGGAGAATATGCTCTCAGGGAAATAACTCTCTGGGGAAAACAAGGGAGAGGAGAGGAAGCATCATTGAAGGTATGCGTGTTCAAAAGGGAATCTGGCTAGATTGTCAAATCACTGTTCTCCAGGCACCTGAAACTTGCTTTAAATTAGATTTGGGGAGGCTCATCAATCTAAATGGTTTGTGTAAAAGACACACTCACATAAAAAGGAAAAACACAGAAGACAAACGGGTCCTTAATTTGGGGGAGGATATATTCCAACTTGGGGGAAGGGTGAAGGCATTTTAGCTCTGAAGCTCAATCACGACAATTCCAGAGAGTTCTGCAGTGCCCCCGCATTGGACAGGACAGAATGGAAGAGTGTGCTGGACTGGCTGGATTCCCCAGTGTCAAGCTGGCAGCGCTCCTGAGGCTCTTGAGTGTTTATCAACTCAGCAGGTCAAAAGTCTGCAGACACTGGGTGGAGCAGCAGTAAGCCACAAAACTAACAGTTGTCCTCCTGGAAGGGGAAAAGGAGAGAAGAACACTGTGAGTTCAAGATTAAAGTCTCTGATTCTTTCTGTTGAAAACTGTCTCTTTTTTTTCTTTGTTAAAATGGAGGATTAGCCATGGTCGACAAACTGCATAACAGAAATTTAAATTTCCTTTTAAAACTGAGCACTGGAATCAGGTGAAGTATATACATATGAATGTTCATTTTAATAGCAGTGTTCAGAGGATATACTATCCCTAAAGCAGAAACTAAGAAAAAAAAAAAAAATCTTTTCCACGTTACGTTTTGAATTCTGCTTACTAGAACCAACAGTGCAATCATAGAATTTGAAGTCCATTATAAAAATCATGTAACAGAAAATGTCACCAATTTAGCCAGAACACATATATACCACAGAGCTTAAACAACATAATTTTAAGGAATTTATCCTACAAATATATGTATACACATAGATTGCTCATAGAGGTCATTTCAGAATCTGAATAATACAGTTCAAAGGTCTTCCCACATATCAGAGGTTTGGACACCTTTGTGCAGTGAGTCACAAACCCCAGGGGGCCTCCGACCCACTCTGGACAGTTTCAGCTGTTAGATGCCTTGTTTTCCTGCCAGAAGTGCTATCCTCTGGTAGGGGGAGAACAGTCTCTTGTTTCCACAAGACCCCCTGTGCTGATTGTCTTCTATTTCCTCACCCCCAACACAGTCCGCCTTTCTCTGTGGCCCAGGAAGGGGACCTCTGTAGACTTTACCAGCAAAGCTGCCTCAACTGCAGCTTCTGGTTAGGCCAGCAGGAGGCACCAGCAGGGGGCTGAAGGACAGGAAGAGGGAAGGTTGAGTATTTCCACCCCACTCCCTCTCTACCTCTGGGACTGGAGATTCTATCAGGCAGGCTCCCTTTGCCACCTCTGGTTCTTGCAAGCTCCAGAGCTCCCTTTGCCCTTCAGGCCCAAGGATTAAGCATGGTAAAGGCTTCCTAATGCTTCCCTGCGTGCCTCATTATCCTTCTGGATGCTCTGCACCCTGCCCAAACTTCAGGCAATTGTCCTTCTTCATTGATTTCTCTTCAAAGTCTCAGCCAAATGTGCATTTTGTTTTCCAGCCCTGATGAACACAGTATGTATTATGAGAAGTGGCCCAACAAAGCAGCTCATCCAAGTGACATTCTAAGGTTGGGCTGGTGAGTACATGAATGGCTTTCTTACTAGGGAGAAGTGGGACCCTGCTAATCTGTAGCATGTGGTGGCATCGCAGTTACTCAAATATCACTGGAACAGAAGGTAACAGGAGGGCAAGGCATTGGGACAGCAAGTGGCTGTGGCACTTGATTGTTATGGCATCATGGTGATTCCAAGTTTGTGGGGTGAGATGGCTTCTTTTGACTGTGCTGAAGAGATTCCGAAAAGAAAATGATAAGCTTAGTCCTTGAGATCTCAACTCAAAGCATGGGTAAAGAATCAGAACGTTTTTATGGTGGCCTTATATGAATCCTTATTTTATGAATCCGCAAGGGACATGGCTGAAGCTAAAAGCAGAGGTTTCAGGATCACATGCCAGATAAAGATATATTTATGCTAAGTCTCTTATGCTAAGGTAAAAGATGCTGTTGGGAAAGAGTGGGAACTTGAGACTTGATATGGGAGCCTCTAGACAGGCACAAATCTAAGAGCCTTGACTCTCTAGCTTCTCTAAACATTTCTTCATATCAGAGACAGATCTTTCCACCTTCTACGAAAACTAGCATTCCCTTGGGTAAAAATGTTTCAATGGCTTCCTCTGTGGTGGTTATCTAAAAACTTTTCAGGACCCACCACCATCAATACTCATCGCCTCTAGGGCCAAAAAGGGTAAAATCCTAGCATGATCCAGAGATCACTGCAAGGTCTACTCCTGGAGGAAATCACGTACATGCCGATGGAGTTGCAGGATCTTGTCAAACTATATTAGCAGGAACCTGGAGGGCACACATGGAAATGGATTCTAAGTACATGAGCCAGCAAGAATGAATGTAAGATTGGATCAGGCCAACAGGGGTGCTTCACCTATAACTCAGATTATGATACATTAAGCACCTGGGAATGGTTAACAGAAGCCTTGACTCATTGGAGGCCAACAGCTGATGAGATAGCTGTGCTAGACTACCCTTACAGATTCTAGAGGGAGGATAAATGGAAATGCAGAGAGGACCCAAGGTGGCGGACCCTGCTCAGCCACCTCCTGAAAATCTCCAGGAGGGCCAAGAAGTCTTTTCTTCCCTAAGGCTAAATATATTTGCAAGGGGGAATACAAACTGGAAGTAGCAAGCACCCTTGATGCCTCAATAGATACATGATTATCAGAGGTGAGAGAGAAATCCTGCAAGAGTTCACATGCCTGCTACATCAGTGCAGTTTCAAATGGAAAAGAAGAGTTGTATCCAGAACTGCCCACTACAGAGAAACAGATACACACTTGGTGGATCCCTCTGGATTTTGGGAGAAAATATATTTCAGTGGGAACTTCTGGTTCCACCAAGATGGGGTAGGCCCCATTCTTCCCAGGTCTTCTCCACTACACCTGAAACACTCTGAACAACATACAACACAGGCAAGCTCTGAAAGGGAGAATGAAGGCAGACAGCCCAGGGACAGTGGACTTGAGGAACAACGCAGTGCTGGCGAGTTCCCTGGGTACCTTATTGCTATCTATATCTTAAACAGAATGCTGTAGAAACCTCCAATCCAGAACCAGTAACATGCCCAGATGAAATTGGCTCCAAGTAAAGCCCATACCCCCAAGCCAAAGGCCAGGGATAGGAAAATCTACAGAGACAGAAAGTAGATAAGCAGTTGCCTAGGGCTAGATATGATGGGGATAGAGGGACAGGGCAAGAGCTAAATGTTCAGGGTTTCCCTTAGGGTGAGAAAATGTCCTGAAATGGATTAGGGTGAGGGTTGCACATATCACTGAATGTACCAAGAAACACTGAATTTGTATACTTTAAATGGATGAAACTATATGATACATGAATTATCTCAATAAAGCTGTTAAGAAATAATAGAGATGAAAGGAGAAATAGATAAATCCATAAATAGAATCAGGGACTTCAATACCTTACTCTCAGCAACTGATAGAATTACTAGATAGAAAATTAGTGCAAGTACAGAAAAACTGAACAACACAATAAAAAAAAAATCTGACATATACAGAACACTATCCAACAGTGGCAGAATATACGTTGTTTTTCTCAAATGCCCATGGACCATATACCAAGTCACAGCTGAAATCTGCCCACCTGGACAGAGCTGCTAGAGCCATAAGCTGGTAGAAACACTTAAATGAGAATGTTTACAAAATGTGGGCAAAAAACCACACCTTAAAAAATTTAAAAGATATCATACAAATTATGTTGTCAAACTACAAGGGAATTAAACTAGAAATAATAAAAGATAGCTGGAAAATTCCTAAATATTTGGAAATTAAACAACTTAATTCTAAATATTTAGGTGAAAGAAGAAATCTGAAAAGAAATAAAACAAATTTTCAACTAAATGAAAATGAAATACAAGTCATCAAAAAGTAATAGGATGAAGCCAAAGCAGTACTTAAAGGGAAACTTATAGTGCTAAACACACATGTTAGAAAAGAAAGGTCTAAAATTAATAACTCATATTTCTACCAGGAAACTACAGAATGAAGAACAATTTAAGTTTAAAGCAAGGAAAAAAATCATAGAGTATGTTCTTTGACTATAATAGAATCAAACTAGAAACCAATAACAAAAAGACAAGAGGAAAATCTTCAAACATATAGAAATTAAACACCACAGTTCTTTGATCCATGGATCAAATGACCACACTTTCGCAGGTCAAAAGGAAATATCAAAGGAATTTAAAACATACACAAACTGAACGAAGATGAAAATACGATTCAAAAATCAAAGATTTTGGTACATAGGTAGAAGACAGCAGTGCTGAGGGAAATTTATAGCACTAAATGCTTACATTACAAAGAAGCTTAGATTATTGATTTGAGACTTTTCCTCTTTTCTAATGTAAGTACTTAGTGCTATAAATGTCCTCTTTTAGCTTTTAAAAACCTAAAAAAAGAACAAAATAAGCCCAAAGCAAGCAGAATAATACCAAATAATGAGGAGAAACTAATGAAATCAACCACTAGGATTACGAATAACAATAAAACTGATAAATCTTGAGCAAGACTGACAAAGATAAAAAGAGAGAACACACGAATTAATATTAGAAATGAAGCAGATGATATCACCACAGATCCTACAGCCATTAAAAAGATGTATAGGAATACCAGGGACAACTGTACACTAATAAATCTGACATCTTACAAGAAACAGTCTAGTGTCTAGAAAACTACAAACTACCAAAACTCAACTGTGATGAAATAGACAACCTGAATAGTCCTACAACCATTAAATAAATTGAATTTATCATTTAAAAAAGAAAACAAATTTCCCTGCCCAGATGGTTTCACTGAAGAATTCTAACAAAGAGTAAAAAAATGAATTTTTGAAAAGTTTTACACAATTTCTTCAGGAAAAAACAGAAGAAGAGGAACACTTCCTAACTCATTTAATGAGGCCAGTATTATCCTGACTCCAGAACCAGACAAGGATAATACAAAAACAGAAAATTACAGACCAACATCTTTCATGAATAAAGATTTTAAAATCTTCAACAAAGTATTAACAAATTAAAGAAATGTACAAAAAGAATTACACATCATGATCAAGTGGGAGTTATTCCAGGCATGTGAGGCTAGTTCAATATTTGATAATCAATGTCACCCGCCATATCAACAGGCAAAAGAAAAACCATATGATTGTATCAATGGACTCAGAAGAAGCAATTAACAAAATAGAACACTTTTTCATGATTAAAACTCTCAGCAAACTACATAGAAAGGAAATCTTCCTTAATTTAATAAAGAGAACATACCAAAAACCCATACTTATCAGTAGGGTTAACACATTATACTTAACAGATTATATTATACTTAACACATTATATATATTATTATAGTTAACACATTATACTTAACAGTGAAAGGCAGAGTGTTTTCCCTTTAAGATTGGGAACAAAGCAGCTGGGCACGGTGGCTCACGCCTGTAATCCCAGCACTTTGGGAGGCTGAGGTGGG